>NC_139220.1:287213193-287315693 GCF_055691185.1 Crinia signifera | reverse complement strand
CACGATATATAATGGCCATAGGCGCTTTATGCACCGTAACCTGGTGAATTTGGGCACAATAAGTGACGGATGCTGGCGGCACTCTCAGAACAATGGAATATCTCCGGTTGGAAGCCCCTATAACTTACACGCTCCCTTATTTAAATCCTCCCCATTGTAAATAAAGATAAAATCTGTAGTTCGATTTTTACAGATGTAATACAGACCTCACAGAAACAAAAACCTGTTAATGCGTTTCAGAACACATGGGTGTGACAGTCAGTATTGCAGGTGTAACAAGTAAAGACATACAGCACATTAATACCATAGGATACACTTGGAATGGTCTAAGGGTTAGAATATGGAGGCTAAAAATCTATACAAACTAATTAAAATACCTTCTCACTGGGGGTGATGAGATAAATGGCTTCCAGGCTGGGGATGGGTTCTCTCCTTTTATTAACATCTTCAACAACTGACATGTAAGGAGAAAACACACAGTTGGTATGATTGTGCAGCCATCCAATGTATTACACAGCCAGCCCACACATAAAGCATGCTTCTGTACAATCCCCCATACATTACGGTGGCTTCTTCCCTCAGAGAAGATGCATGCAATGCTCCCTTGAGCAGCCAGGGACCTTCCCGGGTGGCAGGATCGCATGCAATATATCACATGCGGTCCTTTTGCATGCGATATAGATCACATGCAATCCCAGATAAGCCTGCATAGCTGAAAAGCGATCCTAGTTAATGCTTCTGCAGCAGGGGTGACCCGGAAGGTCCGGTGCGATGCGCACAGGACTGCGCATTAGTTCAGACCCACTATCAGTCACCTGCAATTCAGGCTCTTTCCCTGTAACTATATGGTAACTATAAGCCCACAGGGCTATCACTTTCTACAATTGCTGTGCCCCCCATTCCATTCACCATCTGTATCCATTTGGTTCCAGTCAATGCAGTTTCCGGTCCACATATATTTTAAATCCATCACCACCCCATGAATTTTTTATTGATGTCATTTATTGTACAATGTATGTTATGTATGTTTTTAATTTGTTATTAAATATTGTTATATGATCTTTCATCATACAGCGCCACTTCCTTTCTTTCTTTTTTTAGGCTCTTTCCCTGTGACTGATTGCTGCAATCACAGGAAAAAATCCCAACTTGCAGATAAATTACCCAGTGTATGGGGGCCTTAAGGCTCTACTTTGTTTAATTTACATAGGATTCAGGAGGATGTTGGGATTCTTAAGCTGGCCATACATTAGAATGACCAGCATATGATGCAGATTGTATGATTGATCGAACGAGCATATGATCTGCTTAGCAAGCCATCCTGGCTGATCATATGTGCAGCACATATGATCAGTTGAGCGACCTCTCAGCCTGCAGGACCGTGCATCGCACCAAAATACCTCACGATGTGCACACATTCAATCGCACGGCCTATCAGGCCTGATATCAATCTGCCGTATGGCCAGCTTTACTATCGGGATGCAGCGGTCAGTCTTCTGACCACCGGTGTCCCAGGGCTTCATATACATAAGTATTGTAAAGCTGCACTATATAAGAAACTGTAAATAAATAAATAAATAAATAAATAAATAAAGTGATGGTAACTTATTAACGCCATACACATACAGAGGATATGGAATGTAAGCATTGTTGCTCTGGAGTCCACTCATCCATCTACTAGATATGTTATTCTCTTTCTATGCGGGCAAGTACAAGCGCAGATGTTATCACAGCAGCTTGCGGATTCTGCTCATACACAAACTGCCCTGCTCAGGCCCTAATCTCAATAGATCTGAAACTATATACAGGTTTAGAATCCCTTATCCGAAATGCTCGGGACCACGAGCATTCTGGATAAGGGAATTTTCCGGTTTTTGGAATAACATTTTTTTTAGGCACTTACCTGTCCCTTGGTGGTGCCAGGTGGTCCCTTGGTGGTGCCCGGTGGTCCCTCGGCATCCACGGCAGGGCTTTAGCACTGTCTCCGGCGGTCCCAGGAGTGCTTTGCGCGAGTTCCCAGGCACGCCAGTGTCGTCACTCGCGCAAAGCACTCCTGGGACCGCTGAAGGCCTGCCATGGATGCCGGGGGACTTGGTAAGTATAAAAAAGGATTAGGGGGGAAAAAAAAAAAAAAAAAAATTTTTTTTTTTCAAATTGTTAAAAAAAAAAAAAGTTTTTGGAATAATTCGGATACGGGATGCACGGATAGGGGATACTCAACCTGTATAATAAATGTTGTCATATTTCCTTTACTTTCACACTATACCCAATAAGAAGTACGTGTAGAAACCCGTGTGCAGGCAGGGAGCACTCGCAGTATATCCCTGGCTCAGTGCTCGCTTATGGCGACTCCTATGCATGATAGTAGACACAAATCGGACTTTCCGACCATACATATATCTTATTTCATTTCTGGTACATGCCACACATTTGTTTATTGGCTCTCGCTAATAATGAGACAATGGGGTAGATTAACAAAGCTTCTAAAAATGGACAGTGGAGATGTTGCTCATAGCAACCGGATTTTAGCTATAATTTCTTTATTGCATTCCAGAAAATGACAGTTAGGGGGAATTTACTACGATTGAAGTTCTATTTCAGATGGGATGTTGCTGTGGGCAACCAATCAGATACTATCTATTATCTTCTAGAAGGTGCTAAATAAATAAGAAGTTGATTCTGATTGGTTGCCCAAAGCAACAGCCTAATAGAATCTGGTTGCTATAGGCAACACATCCACTCCAATCTCTTTTAGAAGATTTAGCAAATCTACCACAAACAGGATGGCAAAGTCTGTGTAGGTGGGATCCTGTCTTAGCTGTGGCCCGTACCAGGCTCTGATTACAATGAGAAGAAAGGCTGTGATGCAAATGCCATTTCCAGAAGCGGGAGGGCTGGCAGTTTATAGGCAGCTCGGACTCCCACCTCCATGAGGATTCTGGGTACTCCCTGACCAGAGAGAGCAGAACAATTGTTCAGTCCTGGAGGAAATCCTAGCAGTGCCTAATAATAAAGATGTATCCCTTGCCCTTGAGGTGAAGGGTGTCCTGAAAACCCTTCCCTACCCCTGGCTACAAGGGTTGGGGTATAAAGGTACCTCTGACCTTTCGGAGCAAGCTTACAGACCAGGAGCCTCTATGATCTCCAGAGTACTGTTCCTTTAAGAAATATCCCTGACGGCATATGAATATATTATTAGTAATTACAGATGGTGAATACGGTGTTACTGTGTACAACACTTCCATAGTAACATGCAGTAAGTACATGATGTGCTGTGTGCACACACTTACTAGTGATGCCTTCATCCAGTATATCTGACATCTTACAGCAGGAGGAGAGTATGCGCATACTGGTGTGATCCACCAGCAGCACCTGTGTCACGGGAGAGAACACAACAAGATCAATACGCCAGGCAGAGAGCAACAGACTTATGGCCCCATACTGTGCAGAGTTTGTATATTGCGTGGGTTTCCTCTGGGTACTCCGGTTTCCTCCCACAATACAAAAATATACTGGTAGGCTAATTGACTCCCAACAAAATGAACACTAGAATATCTGTGTGCGCGTGTACATGTGGTAGGGAATATAGATTGTAAGCTCCACTGGGGCAGGGACTGATGTGAATGTTCAAATATTTTCTGTAAAGCGCTGTGGAATATGTGTGAGATATATAAGAAACTGGTAATAAATAAATACATCAGCAGATGGATGCGATTCCCTGACCCGCTGGTGAAAAGCAATACATTAGGAAATCCAGAAAAAGAAACACATGAAAAATGCCTGATTCCCCGATCGGGACTTTTCAGCAATATATTGCTTATATATGGGGGTCATTAAGGATCACATAAATATCTACATTTCTTTTTTATTTATTTTTTAAACGGTTTCAAATACAAGACAAACCTGTTTTTATTGCTTTACATACACAATTAACACAATGACTAATGAAATCTCAAAACTTCGGAATACCACCAAAAATCAGATGGGTAATCAATTAACCACTGCTTGAGCAGCGCAGTCTGTTCTCCTAGCCCCGCGCAGCATAGAAACATAGTGATCCCAAGCATGTTTAAATTGTACTACTGTATTTTCCTCTACCACCTCTGATGGGAGGCTATTCCACTTATCTACTACTCTTTCTGTGAAGTAATTCTTCCTCAGATTTCCTCTAAATCTTCCTCCCTCTAGTGTCAGTGCATGTCCTCGTGTTCTGCTGCTCCTCTGAGGAATGTGAGGAATGTCTCCCACCTGTACCTTGTTAAAACCCTTGAAAAATTTGAAAGTTTCTATCATGTCCCCCCTTTCTATGCTAGTAAATTACAGATGCAGGTAACAGGTATCCCTGCTGCCCCATCATTCCCGTCTCTGCCACAAGGTTGACTGCTGTAATTGAATAGCTCCGGGCACGTTGCCATGTTGAACAGACCGAACATCTGAACATGCAGTTAAGTGAATCTGCCCCTTGGATTGTTACACACAGTGGCAGGTACTCAATGCTGTGGGCGAGTGGTGACAGCGAGCAGAGTTTCCTGCTCGCTGTCACCACTCACGCTGACAGTATTCAACGCAGCCCCCTCATACGCCAATTCCCCCTCGCTCCATTTTTTGAGCGAGGGGGAATTGGAGTATGCGGCTCCTGAACCAGCGAGACTCGCGGCTAAATACAGCGAGTTTCCTGCATTAGCCGCGGGTCTTGCTGTTCTGGGGAATTCTCGCCGTCCTGTGACGGCGAGGATTTCCCCAGAACATTGAATAGAGCGAGCGGCCGGTGCGGGGGTTAAACAGCGAGGATCGCTGGTTTTCTGCAATCCTCGCTGTTTAACCCCCTCGCTGGCCACTCGCCGCAGCATTGAATACACCCCAAAGGGTGGTACTTGTGTATTATCACGGCGCCCCGATATGTGATCGCGCGATTTTTCATCGCATCTCATGCCATACACCCGATGCACTGTGTCCTCCGACCTTTTCATATCCCCACTATCCACGTCGGCGTGGAGTTGTTTTTATAAAGTGTGGCGAGCGCAGCGAGGCAAGCACAGCGTGCCCCACGAGGGGACGCGTATACCTGTGTTATGCGCGTCCGCTCGCCACGCTTCTACTGGGGGGTGCATTTAACATTGTAAGCACCCATTAGGGTGCTTATACAAGTTATAATCACATCCATATACAATGCCATACAATTTTAAAATTGTATGACATTGTAGAACATAGCGCGATATCGCAGCGCATACCATCGCATGCCTTATGGTATGCGATGCGATGGGCACCGTGATAATACACAAGTACCCAAAGGGTCAATCCAATTAGGCACAATGATTTTGCAGGTACAATTGTGTGCAAATTCAGGCTGAAACCAGCCAGCGAAGGATGCGAGTGCCATTGCCGGCGTTGAATGAAGCAGGTAAACAGAACATTGCACTCTTTGCAGCTAATTGAATTGAACCCTATAACTTAAATTGTTCCATTTAAGAGACGGATGTTGGGGCATGGTGGAAGAGGGCACTGTGCTCTTCTTTCTCATGCTGCATCTGGTCTGCTCATTTCCATTAATTATAGATACACTGTACTAAAAGGTCTGACTAACAACCATAGAAAGACAATTTACCATTTTCAAAACTTTGACCACAGAACGGGGACAGTCCATTTAACGCAAGATGGTCCCCAATGAAAGGACAGCAATGTGATTGTCCTGGGAGTTGGATTTTCACCCCACAAAATGATCACCGGTCCAGTCACTACTTTATCATTTTACATCTACCCCACCTGCAGTGCGTATGGTTTTCCCATTTTGAGAACAAATTCGTACTGCAATCAGATCTGAATAAGGGCCATAATCCGTACTCCGCAAGTACCAGCCCAGGTGCATCCTTTCCTACTGTCGGCCACTGCTGTACTGCTCTCTGTAAATGCGGGTGCACAGCAATGCATGCTAGGTCAGAAATATATTTTTGAACCTTGAGATTGGAACAATAATAAATAACCCTCTGTGGTAATGCCCTGGGCTCTCCGGTGCTGCGGGCAACCTAAACCCTACCAATTAGGTGTCACTTACCTTCCACTCCCCATCCTTCTTTACACTGCCAATCACCCCATTCAGGATCTCTGTAGACAACAGGGAAAGGAGTCAGTCCTGATGGCAAAGCACTTACAGATACCGCGGAGACAGACAATGATTGGATTACACGAAGATAAAATACAGACATTCTGGGGTAAATAGAAGTATTTACGGTACTTATAAGTTAGTTGGGCGCCCACTAAGCTATTTGCTTAGTGGGCTATTCTGCGTAAGGAAATTGCATCGCATCGCATGTGCACTTGTAGTGTCATACGATGCGTGCGATGCGATAGTAGAAATGAATGGGGTTTTTTTTGCCGGTATATTTTTCCCGCTATTATCGCATCGCATCGTTAACCACACATTGTATGACACTAAAACTTGTAATGGGATGCGATGCCATGCGATATTAAGAATTAATGTATTCCTTTCTATTTTAGGTACCCCCCATTATCCATACGACCCCATATTAACACCCCCAGTATGCACACCACCCCATACCGTTGCAAGCGCAGAGTCGACCCACTATCCACGTGAACCTGAAGCGTGGCGAGTGGCAGCGGAACGCATCCTCCGACCTTTTCATACCCCCACTATCCACATCGGCGTGGAATTGATTTTATACAGTGTGGCGAGCCACCGAGCCCGAAGCGTGGCGAGCGGACGCAGAATACATGTAGAGTAATCCACTGCGCTCCCCACGCTTCGGGCTCGGTGGCTCGCTGCGCTTGCCACACTATACAAAATCAACTCCACACCATCGTGGATAGTGGAGGTATGAAAAGGTCGGTGGGCGCGTTCTGCCGCCGCTCGCCACGCTTCGGGTTCACGTTGATACTGGTATTGTTTTAGGAACACATTCACAGCATCCATACAACACATCTGAGACAGTAATGTAGACACAGGTTAAATTTTAGTAATAACTGAGTAAGATCATTAAAATGGAATAATAACAATATAATCAAAAGAACAAGATGATTAGAAAAAACAATATAATCAAAAGAGCAAGATCA
Organism: Crinia signifera; assembly: GCF_055691185.1. Classification (NCBI taxonomy): domain Eukaryota; kingdom Metazoa; phylum Chordata; class Amphibia; order Anura; family Myobatrachidae; genus Crinia; species Crinia signifera. The sequence goes on along the minus strand of NC_139220.1, from coordinate 287,308,625 downwards.
TTATAAAGAACAAGATAACAAGAAAAGTGCTAAGTGGGCACTGCAGAGCCCTTAGGCAGGAGGCTCATATAAAATCCGCTGAAACGGCTGGTAAATTGTGCCTTGCAGTACCCAGTTATCTTTTGTTTCACCACTTTGCGTCCCCCCACATACGCTGTGTATGCACTCCCTAATCAGGGTCCACAAAGTTATATGTGTGATTGACCCTGGCGTGCTCGTAGCCAGCCGCTACTAACTCCTCAGTTTTATAGGCACATCAGAAGTCACTACAGATGACACTCCCAGGGGCAACATACGTTGTCATCGCATCCAGCAGGGTTGTGCAGTCTCTGCGTTCCACTTCTTTCATAAAGCAGGCCCCCGTCTCTCGGCATACGCCACCGAAGACCCACTGCTGTGGCAGAATCCTCCCCACGTTGTACTTTCTCTTAGTGTAGAGCATGGGTCTTCAAACTGCAGCCCTCCAGATGTTGTGGAACTACATGTCCCAGCATGCCCTGACAGTTTTGGCATGCTCTTATAGGAAAAAATGTGGCAATGCATGTTGGAACATGTAGTTTCACAACATCTGGAGGGCCACAGTTTGAAGACCCATGGTATAGAGGGTCTCATCCACCTCCACAACAAACCTCGGTCCTCCGATCTGCTGCTGAGACCGGGCAAGTAAGTCATAGGTACATGCCTCTCTCATTAATGCATTGTACTGCACTGTAGTGGAAATACAGATCCCCAGCTCCCACTCACAGTACGCCACACTAGACAGTTCATGCACCCAGGAATAAATGAAGCATAGGAGCTTAACAAAGGGGAGACGGCAACCTGGGTACCACAGCCCAGTACACACTGCCACCTTTCGGCGACAGGCCTTTATAGGACACCTCCAGGTACATTCCTTTAATTATGAGAGAGTCTCATCGGGTGTCCATTGACGCAAGTTTGCGTCTGTGGCAGCAAATTATAGCTCTGTAAAACGGTGAGCGCCTCCTCCTCAGTTGTAATCAGTGACATCTCCTCACCTCGTACAACGCTGAAGTCACCGCTGATGCCAGAAACACTGGGGGCACTCTGGGTAGCATCCATGTCTGGAACTGTTTTACCTCAGAGTGAGGGAGTGAGGGACCAGGAGCACTTATTTACAGCTTCAGTTTATTCACAAAACTTTATTGACAAAACATATTTACTGTACTACATACATTAGTAATATATGCATTAAGATATGCATATAAAGTACTACTAAGATCGCATCGCACGCCACTAAAACGGGACAATGCGATTTTCTTCCGCAAGTGTACGTATGTTAATTGGGTGCCCAACTAACATATAAGTACAGTATTTACCGAGAATAAATAAGACATGGTAGAACTACATGGAGTAATGGGACTTTATTGGCAGTTCATGTTCTATATTTCCAAGGAGGGGATAGAAGAAATACTGAGTTATTACCTGGTAACGGGTTTTCCTCTACTCCGCCATGGCAGCCATCATGTATGGGTTTCTCCCTGCTGGGTAGTGCTTTTGGAAAGGAAAAAAAGACCTCTGGATCCTATAAGAAGACTCCTCCTCCATACACCAGTGTCTTTATATTTCTTCAGCTTTAAAACAAACGAACATCATTATTCCACATAACATACCCCTTTTTTTTTTTTTTTTTTAAGGGTGGGAAATACCGCTGCCATGGCGGAGTAGAGGAAAACCCGTTACCAGGTAATAACCCGGTATTTCCTCTGCCTCCGCCATGGCAGCCATCATGTATGGGTCATGCCCAAGCAGTACCGTATTTCATAGGGTGGGTCATACTCACGTATAACACAAGAACAGGCCACCGGCCACATAATTCATAACTCAAAGAAGAACGTTTCTTCACGTCTTAGTTTACTGCCGCGCTCAGGATCTTCCTCCCGAACTTGGCATCTGCAGAGGACCAGACGTCCACTCTATAATGTTTTGTAAATGTGTGGGCTGAGGACCACCCTGCAGCCTTGCAAATCTCTTTTAGTGACGCAGATTCTTTCTCTGCCCACGATGACGCCATTGATCGCGTTGAGTGCGCTTTAAACCCTTCAGGTGGCTCCTGCTGCCTTATGATATATGCTTGTCGAACACAGCTTTTAATCCATCTTGATAGGGTTTGCTTAGAGGCCCTTTGCCCCTTTCTTTCTCCTTCTGATAATATAAATAAATTGTCGACTCTACGAAACTCAGCCGTCCTTTGTTTGTAAATGGACAGGGCTCTGACCAAGTCCAGGCAATGTAACCTGCTTTCTTTACTATTTGTAGGATTTGTACAAAACGTAGGTAATATGATCTCCTGATTGATATGGAATTCTGACGCCACCTTAGGTACAAACATTGGATTTGTCCTCAAGACTACTTTATCTGTATATATCTTGAAGTACGGCTCCTTTATCCACAGTGCTTGGAGTTCCGATACTCTACGAGCTGAGGTCATGGCTACTAAAAACAACACTTTCCATGACAAGAATTTCAAGGCCACCTCTTGTAGTGGCTCGAACGGTGATTCTGTTAGAACCCCTAGCACCAGGTTCAAGTCCCATGATGGTATCGGACTTCTCACCCTTGGTTTAATTCTTTTCACTGCCTGCATGAACCTTTGTACATATCTGTTCTTGGCTATGTCCCAATCCAAGATGCATGATATAGCCGAGACTTGCACTTTCAAAGTACTTGGGGAGAGGTTCATTCGCAGACCTTCTTGTAGGAAGGAAAGTACGGTGACCACACTACGAGGATTTTTACTATTTTCCTTCGCCCGAAAAGCATACTTTTTCCACACTCTATAATATATCTTCATGGTTACCGGCTTCCTTGCCTTAAGCAAAGTATCCACTACTCCTTCACTGAACCCCTTTGCTTTCAGGCTTCCGATTTCAGCAACCAAGCCGTCAGTTTCCATGATTCCGGCTGCTCCTTGAATACTTCTCCTTGTACTAGTAGATCCTTGGTCGAAGGTAGTCTCCACGGATCGTCCACTGCCAACTTCTGTACCGTATTGAACCATGCTCTGCGAGGCCAATATGGCAGAATCGTTATTACTTCGATCTCCTCCCTCTGTAGTTTCCTCAGTAGCCTCTGAATCATCGGTATTAGGGGAAAAACATAAGCTCTCTCCATGTTCCAAGGCACTGACAGTGCATCTACTTGTTCCGCCAGCGGCTCCCAGAACCTGGCAAAAAACCTGGGTACTTTTCTGTTTCCTGCCGTCACCATAAGGTCTACCTGTGGACGTCCCCATCTTTCCACCAGATTTTCGAATACCATTTGGTTGAGACCCCATTCTCCTGGCAGGCATTCTCTTCTGCTTAATTGGTCGGCCACCACATTTTCTTTCCCTGCCAGATATACTGCAGTGATGCTCAGAACCCGACCTTCCGCCCACTCGAACAGTTTGGCGGCCACCTCCATCAATGCTCTGCTTCGCGTACCTCCTTGCCGATTCACATAGGCCACTACCGCCTGGTTGTCGGACCTCACGATTAGTTCTGTCCCTTGCAGTTGACTCTGAAACCACCTGCAGCCTCCCTCCAATCTTGCTGCCACTTTCCTTGAGCCACTTGATGATTGAAGGTTGCTCCCCAGCCTGTTTCGCTGGCGTCTGTGGTTAGTGTAACCTGCGGCTTCGTGCCAAAGTATCTTCCTGCCACCAATCTGTCTTCTGCTGCCCACCAGTCCAAGTCTTGTCTGGCCTTTGTGGACAGGACTATCCTTTGGGACAAGTCTTTTGAGTTTTTGTTCCATTGCAGAAGAAAACAGCTCTGTAGTTTCCTTGTATGGAACCTTGCCCAAGGGACTACCTCTATAGCTGCTGACATTAGGCCTAGCACCTCCATGCAGCCACGCGTCTTCTTTGCAGACTTTTTACTTGCTGCACTAGTTTTCTTCTTCTGACTTCTGTCAAGGAAATTTTTAGCTCTTTTGTATTGACTACTACCCCCAGGTATGTTAGTTCTTGAGCAGGAATCAACTGGCTCTTTTTGTAATTTATTAACCAACCGTGTTCCAGCAGACACTGTACCACCCTGTCTGTGTGCTCTTGCGCCTTCTCCTCGGAGTCTGCGACTATTAAAATGTCGTCGAGGTAAGGGAATAACCTTATCCCGCTCTGTCTTAGTGCTGCTATCAGCACGACCAGCACCTTGGAGAATGTTCTCAGGGATGTAGCCAGCCCAAATGGTAGGGCGTTGAACTGATAGCTTGTGCCCATTAGCCTGAACCTCAGATACTTTCGATGGCTTATGCAGATTGGAACGTGCAAATAGGCGTCTTTGAGATCTATCAACGTCATGAAGTCTTTTTGACTTAAGTCTAGTATCACCGATTTGATACTCTCCATTTTGAAGGATTTGACCTCTATGAACTGATTGAGTCGTCTCAGATCTAGTATGGTCCGAAATCCCCCTGTCGCTTTCTTTATTAAAAAGAAACGGGAAAAGCATCCCCGAAATTCCTGATCCTCTGGAACAATGCTGATTACTTCTTGTTCCAGCATTTCCTGTAAACTTGCTAATAAGGCTTTTCTCTCCTCCCTGTTTTTGGGAATCGGAGAATGAACAAAAAACTCTCTGGGAACTTTGTTGAACTCCACTTTGTACCCGGAGGATACTACCTCTTGGACCCACTTGTCTCCAGTGGTCCCGGACCAGATGCTTGCAAATTTCAGTAGTCTGGCCCCTACTGTTTGTGACCCGACGTCACTGTGCCTCCTTTTTGGAGGAGAATTTATTCTCCCTATTTCTTTGGGCACGAAAATTGCCCCTTGAGACCCAGGATCCCCTTCTGTAGGGCCTTCCTGGTCTATATGCCCGTGACTCTCTGTAGTCTTGGGGCTGAAATCTTCCGAACTTGGCCGGAGGTACCCTTCTGCCTCCCTTATCCTGAGGAAGCCAAACAGACTTCCCCCCTGAGATCTTAGCCACTAGTTCGTCCAATTGTCTACCAAACAAATAGTCCCCTTGGAATGGCATGGACAGGAGTTTATTCTTGGACTGTACGTCCGCTGCCCATGGTTTTAACCATAGGGCCCTTCTTGTTGCGGCTGTTGCTGCCCCTGCTCTGGCCGCCAGCCTCACCGCATCCATTGATGCTTCGCAAACAAACTCCACTGCAAGCTGTACGTCTTGTACAATTTTTAACAGCTCCGAACTTGCGAGGTCATCCAGAATATCCCCTTCGAATTGCTGACACCAGCCTCTTATTATTCTGGATGTTACTGCCATTGCTGACGCTGCTTTCAGGGAAGCCCCTGAAATTAAGTGTTGTTTCCTTAGGCCCAATTCGATCTTCCGATCCATCGGATCTTTAAAGGCGTTGGCCTCTTCTAGTGGCAATGTCGTTTTTTTCGACAACCTCGCCACCGCCGCATCTATTTTAGGTGCTTCCTCCCATGAGAGCACTTGCGTCTTGTCAAAAGGGTACATCTTGTTAACCTTCCCTGGAATAGCCACTCTTTTGTCTGGCTGCTTCCATTCTTCGGTTATTATGTCTTTCAGAGTTTGTGATAAGGGAAACGTTTTACTTTTCTGTTTCCTATCCTTAAAAAGCATTTCTTGCAAGCTTACATCCTCCTGCTTGTCTTCAATATTTAATGCTTTATAAATACGGACCAGAAGGTTGTCAACCATGTCGGCATTCAAGTCCGCGTCCGACCTATCCTGCCCTGGATCATCCTCCTCTCCATCATCTAAGTCGCCCCCAAGCATATTAGCACTGGTTGACTGACCCGCTGTATCATCTATATCCTCATTTAGCACATAACTTTTCCGTTTAATGGGCGTTTTACCCGGATCCTCCTTAGGTGCAAACGTATCTGCCAGGGCCGCTTTCAACATCTGTACCAGGCTCGCCATTTGAGCCGGGGGAAATAACTCAGACGCCTTACAGCCTTCACATACAGTCCCCACGTGTTTATCTGGCAGCGTCTTGTCACATGTTGCACATTTGCTCAGCGCAGATTTCTTCTGCTTGCTTTTCCCCTTATCCTTGCTAGACTCAGACCTACAATGACAACCACCAACCAGTCACTAAGAACTACTTTAAACAACACCACGTGGACACCCTTACACCAGCACACTGCTCACCCAGTTTTTACGCCAGACTGCCTGTCTTCCTCCATAATTGGTAGTGCGCTCTCTAGAAAACACAGTCACGTCTAAGTATAAGTACTGCCCCAGCCAGTAACTTATTACATGAACAAGAAGTCAGATACAACTCACCCCACTGTCCGCGCCAAGTCTGCCGCGTGCCTGACCAAGTCCAGGCAACCAAGATGCTAGCGTACACCAAGTCCAGGCAGCAGGCCGAGTCCCGCTCACGATTACCCAGACCTCAGATCAGCGTGACACTGAACACACGCCGGCTCCCGGCTACCACAGCCAATGACGCGTACCGGAAGTCGCGCCCTAATGACGCGCCTCATCCTGAGGATACGTTACGCGCACTACCCGGCGTCCGCCCTTAGCACAGAGCTGGGGCAGGGAAGCGCGTGCAGGTGGCTTAGTACGTATCGCTCCCCTGGACGCCGCCGCACAGCTACCCCATGGGGCCCGCATTCGGCATAATGAGAGCTTATGCTCTCCTTCTCTCCTGCATGAAGCCACAGCAGCTGCAGGGAGCGACAGTCTGCAGCGTGAGGTGAGCCGGTGTCCACACACATGCACTACCCAGAAAGGAAAAAAAGACACTGGTGTATGGAGGAGGAGTCTTCTTATAGGATCCAGAGGTCTTTTTTTCCTTTCCAAAAGCACTACCCAGCAGGGAGAAACCCATACTTGATGGCTGCCATGGCGGAGGCAGAGGAAATATAAACTGTGCACATGTAACCCAGCCCTATCACAACCACAGGAGTACAAGCAGTGATGAAGGTGATACCAATAATCCCCTGCCTCAGACTACATGGGAGCGCTCCAATGTGCCTACACTGAATGGACGCATGCACCTTCATATGTTTGTGGAGAGAACAGGGTATTTTATAAACTGGAAATTGAAACCATTCCTGTAAACACTGATAGCAACACTGGGCCCTCTGAGGGGAGATCTGTGTACTAGGAGGCTATCCTGAGATAAGGAAAGGTTTTACATCAGTTATACAGTGTCACATCAGAACATCAACTCTACAACACATATCACTATTACTGCCGCAATATAAATCTTCTCCATTCTCTGCAAAGCACTGTGGAATACGGTTTGTGTGCACTATATAAATAACTGGTAAGAAATAAATACATAATCTATAATAAATAACTTCTTGACCTCTCTGCTGCTTTTGACTCTGTGGACCACCCTCCCCTCTCCTGTTCAAACCTTTGACTCCCATGTTCTGCTTGATACTGCCCTCTCCTGGCTATCCCCCTACCACTCAGACAGCTCCTGTCTCCTCTCACGACTGCACAGGATGCTGGATGATTGCCCGACAGTTGGGATTCCAACGATCAGCACCCCGGCATCGGAATCCCGACTGTTTGAATGCACGACAGTCGGGATCCCAACTTATAGGTGCTATTCTCCCGACCCCCATAGAGGGAGAATAGAACCTGTAGCGAGCCTGCAGCATGGCCCCCCAAGGGGCTTCTTTGTGCTCTCCCCCCTATCAGGGCACCGGCAGTTGGGATTCCGATGTCGGGATCCCGATTGTTGGACTGCCATACCATACCCGACTTTACATCTCCTAATTCCACTTACTGGAGGTGTCCTGTGCTTGGTCCACTCTCCTTTTCTGTCTCTGTACATTCTCTAGGTGAGCTCTCTAGCTCTGTAGACTTGCAATATCCCCCCTGTGTTAATGACACTCAATCTACCTCTCGTCTACTGGCCACTCCCTTACTCTCCTTCATATGCAGTGCTGAGCATTGCCCCCCCCCCCCCCCCCACACACACACACACAATTAATATGGGCAACTACATGGGCCACAAAAGGTACCATCATGCATTAAAGGGCTGTGTGCAGGGTTTTGTTCTTTGTAGAGAGATGGGGTGCAGAGACACAATTTGATGATCTAAAATGTAAAACAACAAGTTGGATAGGGATAGCACCAACGGCCTGGAATAGCAGGGCAGCGATAATGAAATGTAATATTTCTCGCTCTCCCTTGCACACACACCTGTACATTAGATATATAGTATAAGAATATTTTTGCATTTAAGTAATACAGTTATGTTCTCTATAGAGGAAGCACTGCATGTTATCAGGAGAACCCTGTATGATGAGAGAGGCGACAGGTGCAGGAACATGGAACCCAAGATTCTTCCTGCCCATCTGGCTTGTAAAGCACCTTTCTGTCTCCCCGCTTTTAGTTTTCAGAAACAAGAAGAAAGAATATATTTAAGCAAATGGGAAGAATGAAAAAGAACAAAAATAAATAAAAAGAGGAAGCTTGCTGCTAGCGGCTGGGTGTGTGTGTGTGTGATGTGTAGGAAATCCTGTGATAGTATCGCCGGGGAGATAAGGGAGCGCTCAAACTGAAATACATGCAGTAGTATGTGATGGCATATGTGTGTGTCTGTGTATATGTATGTATATACTGTATAGTATGCTGCATTATCCGTTACTAGCAGATTTACAATTCAGGTCTGAACAGCCTACAATCAATCACACTGCTAGACGTATACCGTACACCCTGTCCCGATGGAGGGAGCATGGACAGCAACTCCCTAAGGATTTGTCTGTGTACATACACATGATTCAGGAACTACAATAAGGCATGGCAGCGCCAGATCCGTATTCTGCACATGAGCACACAGGGAGTGCAGGAGCTGGCTCACTCATTTGTGTAAACACACAGTCCGGGAACCAACGCTTTGTTTACAAAAACAGAGACACACAGGAGCCAAACCAGAGACTGTACAAACACTGGAAGCTCAAGAGCTGACTATCTAGTGCAGAAGCTGGGAAACGACTGTATCCTAGCTGTGATAATTTAATTTTCACCAAGAGCCTCAATAAGCTTCATACCCATTTAGAGTGCAATATCTGCAGTAGTAGTAGTTTGTTTATTTATAAGGTGCTACAAAGTGTCCGCAGCGCCGTACATAGCAAACATAAAAAAAATTACAAGGTAACGTACAGGGTGTGATGATAAAACACCGGCGGCTCCGTTCTTCTGCTGAGGACCACCACAAAATGGCTGCCCCCATATAGCACACAGTTCTCTGAAACTGTCTGCTGTATGGGGGCGGCCATTTTGTGGTGGTCCTCAGCAGAAGACTGGAGCTGCCGGGACTAGCGCAATAGGTAAGGCTGCGGGGGGGGGGGTTTGCATGGGCGGCGGGGGGGTACTTGGCGGGGCTTAGTCACTGTATGTGACTAAGGGCCTGACTGATTGACTGTGTGCTAAGATGGTCATGCAACAGTGGTCTAAGATAGTCATGCGACAGTGGTCCAAGATGGTCATGTGACAGCGGTCGCAGTGTGGATTCAGGCGCAGTTTGAGTACTTTGAAGACAAAGGCCGCCATATATGTCTCGGTCTTACAGTTGAGAGACTGAATAGCCTAATAATAAAATACACCAAAGCAAAAATACAGAATGGACATAGACCTCAAGCTGAGGCCAATGTCAGCTCTTTGTAACCTTAAACAAGTCACATTTTCTCCCAAGTTCTAAGAATATTGACAAAATGAAACCATCCTTGTTGGGCTCTGTATGAAGTTTGCATGCTCTGCATAGTGAAGAACATGTTAGCAATACTGCAGCCTCTACATTGATGGTTTCCTGACTAAAACATATGTGTTCTAACAGCAAACCAATGTTACACTCTCTGCATAGCGCAGGACAGTGTATGCACGTACCAGTACCCTAGGGCAGTGGTTCCCAAACTGTGTGCCATGGCACCCTGAGGTGCCGCTGAGCACTTACAGGGGTCCAGGACCAATCCAAATCATTTATGGTCAGTTTATTAGGCAATACCAGTGCTTGTGGCTTCCAATCATACAATATGTGGACAAACAGAAGTGGATCGAGTCTCTCACCAAATAACTGAACCTAAGGAGGACATATAAACACAATTTACTTGGTTTCATATTTTTTTTCTCAATTACTCAATAAGAATCTTTTGGCCTAAGGGTACCTTGGAAACAATTCTGATACTCTAGGGCACCGTAACTGAAAAATATGTGGGAAGCACTGCCCTAGAGCATTCCTAGCACTACTTCTGTGTCCTGCACACGCAGCGATTCCAGTGATATTACTTCATTTAACGTGAAAATCACTCCTACATAGCTCCATGTGTAGGGGCCATAGCTATTGCCCAGCTAGCACCTTCTAGAGCAGTGGTTCTTAACCTCGGTCCTCAGGACCCCACACAGTGCACGTTTTCCAGGTCTCCACACAGAATCACAGGTGACATAATTAGCTCCACCTGTGGATCTTTTAAAATGTGATGAGTGCAACTGTAAGGTGACCTGGAAAACGTGCACTGTTGGGGAGTCCTGAGGACAAAGGTTGAGAATCACTGTTCTAGAGGATAATAGCTAGAATCTGATTGGTGCTATGTGTAACATTGCTCACTTCCAAAACATTACACTTTAGTAAATTCCCCCTAGAATCAGGATTGCTCCTTCTAAATTCAAATACTTGGCTTTCCAAGTGCCAAAGATTTACAATTGAGAGAAGCACTTCAATATTCAACAAATGAGGCCCTTTGGGCGTATATATATGCATACTAATGTACACAGTCTACAGCAGGCCATACATCAGAATGACCTCCATACAACCTGATCGTATGCAGGTCAAACGAACAAGCGTACGTGCTTTAAAAGCACACACAAAATGCTTATGGCCGCAAGGAAAGCCGATGGATCAGACGAGAAGCACGTATGATCTGAGCGTCGGGTGCTTGCCCCACGGGACTGCGCATCATAATAATATTCCTCATGATGTGCACCCAATGCAATGCACCATGTGTATGGCCAAGTGTATGGCCAGCTTAGCTAACATGAGGATTTCAACTTGGTCAAACATTCTATGATCGCCTAACCTGTATCTCTGATGCCGTGGGATTCCAAGTTCTCCAAACACCACAGGTTGAACGCACTACAACTATTAAACGTAGCCTGACCACTTCTAACATATCTTAATTGTAAAGCATGCAGGATAATAACAATTACTGAGAACTGCAACCACAGTGAATGATAATTCACTAATAATGGAATAAGGGTAATAACGGAAACATTAAGACCCTATGGGGGTCCACCAAACCCCACATGGCTAATGTCCGGCCAACCGCCCGCACAGGCTACGAATGGATGTTAACCTCCATTCGCATACTGCGGGTAACCTCCCACATCTTTCGATGGTCGCCGACCAACAAAAGATGTGGAAGGTACACGCAGTTAAAAGTGACTTTTTCAAGTCACTCCCATATGTGTGCACGCTGGGACGAATATGGGTGGGCAGCTGACATCTGGCGATGTCAGCTGCCAGCCCCGGCATCCCCGTCATTACCATGAGAATGCCCAGTGTTCTCATGAGAACGCCATGAAACACTGGGCGTTCCCATATGGTAATGGGGCTGCCCGGCGCCCTTCTCCCCCCCCCCCCCCCCGCTCGCCGTGAAGGGTGCATGCACTGAATGTTCGCCATGGGTGCATGCTCCCTGCGCATGTGCGGACGCACAACATCGGTCCTCCGTGTGAATGCTTGGAGGACCAAAGGAATATGAATAAGGCCCTATATCTCATCTGGGATAATCTATAGACAAAAACTCAAATGTGGGAATAACGAAGTAGATAGAAATTGGCTAACACGATATAAAATATTCTGTAAAGGGTTCTACCCCAGACAGTTTGCTGGCCAAAAGTTGCATTCAAAGATTTTCTTTGCAGCTCCCACTGATACAGACAACGAGAGAAGCCACGTATGTGTTAGAGCAGGCATGGGGAACCTTTGGCTTGCCAGATGATGTTAAAATACACATTCCAGCATGCCATGCTACAGTATTGCTATTTGGCCATGCTAAATATGTTGCAGGGCTTGCTGGGATATGCAGTCCGACAACAGCTGGAGGGCCAAAGGTTCCCAATCCTTGTGTTAGAGGATTATTCCCATGGATAATATAGGATGTAACATTCTGATACCGGGCATGCAACACAGATATCATTCTGGGTGCCGGCAGCACGGGTATGGTCATGGACAGATTGGCCATAGACCTTTCCGGGAAGATTCCCGGAAGGCCAATGCACCTGAGGACACCTGTCCAGAGTTTTGGCCCCATCCACCTCCTGTCTTCCACACACATTTGCCTGTTTAGAGCAGAGTGTCCAACAATGCAAATACTCATCTAAGTCTGGTGCCAATATATATATATATAACTTCCGGTGGGGCTTCCATCCTTAGGCCCCGGAGAAGGGGCGCCTCGGGGACGGGAGGACAAGGGAGGTGGGTACAAGGGGAGACGGAGAGGGCAGAGGAGAGGACCCGACACAGGATGCGGCGACCCCCCCAGGCTGGGACAGCGCATAGCCCCGGCATGACCACTCTATCGGAGGAGATGTACGGAGGAGGCAGACGGGAGTGACTAGGACCCGGCTCAAGATGCGGCACAGGACCTGGCCGGGAGAGGCATGCGCACTGACACGGCCCCCGGCATGACCACCAGAGGAGGCGACCCCCATTGGTTCCCGGCGGCGTCACCCAGCCATGACAGTGGTTTCCAGCCTGCAGGCCCCAGCCGCTCCTCCAGCATGAGCGAATTGCGGGAGTCTGTCCACCACCCACCCAATACTCCGGGCGAAACACAGTGCTTGCCTGGCTGTTGCGGCGACGCTGATGGCTGCCTAGGTGCTGGGCAGCTCGGCAGGTATATGATCACGTATATGTTCCCTGTGTGATAACTGTACTGTCTCTGCTTGTACTGCTACCTACCTGGCTGTTGCGGCGACCAGTGGCGCCTATAATCCCCAGGGTACATCTAGCGTATACCTGTATGTGTAATGTATATCTTTACTATCACTGTCTGACTGTTACCCAACTGGCTGCTGCACAGAAATCCAAATCAAATTCCTAGTATACGCGAGTGTACCTGGCCAATAAAGGATTCAGATTCTGATATTCATTGCGAAAGGAATGGGTGCTATCTGAGGTGTAACAATTTCTGGGGTGTTTTCTGGTTGTACTCTAGGAGGGGAAGGGATATTTGTAAAATTTGGGGAGGATTACTGTATAAGTTGTTTGTCTGCTTAATGAAGGTTTGTGGTCTGTGGACAGTCTCAGTGGGGGAGATGGGGTACGATGTGAAATGTGGATGTTTGTGGTTTGATACAGCAATAGAGAGGTCTGGGGGCCACTAGACAGTCGAGTATATTGAAACCAATGGCTTCCACACAGTAAAGGTCCATACACACTGGGCGATTTTGCCAAGCGTGTATGGACACCGATGATCGCTGTCATTGCTGGGGGGAAAGTCGCATACTCACTGACCGGTTTTCCTCCTGCTTGGCACCATCAGCAGGAGGGGGGGGGGGGGCGCGGACGGCTTTGTATAGCGCAGCGCTATGCAAAGCCATCCTCAAAGCTGCTCATCTGCTGGAAATACCATCAGATGAACGGCTTTCCCGGCGATGACGTGGGAGTGCGCATCACCGCTCACTGCCAGGCCATACACACTGGGTGGCTTTGAGCTAAAACTTGCTGTTTTGAGCGGCTTTCGGCTCAAAGTTGACAAGTGTGTATGGGCCTTTATGGTGATAAATTAATCCTGCCTATTTTGGTGTTGATTCTGCCTACATTTTGTTTGGTGCCACTCGAGTAAAACCACATCTAGAAGTTTTTCCAGACCACTATTAGTTCCCAATCCACCTCTGGTCGTCCAGTCTCAGCATTCCGATGGGCATCACAAAAGGTAGTTGGATAATAAACTAAAAAACAGTATACAAATTTACAAAATGTATTTGTTTACAAATACAAAAGCAGAACATGAAGAGTGGTACAACTACACTTATGAGCTGCACAGGTACAATGACAACTGGGTCAGCATAACTAAACTGCATCAGAACATCACTAGACAATTGCCGCAGCACATTAAAACTTGCTCCGATTGTGACAGGTGACTATTCCCAATAGACAAGGATAGTGGCAATAGTAGTCCTGGGGCTTCCATGCCCTGAACTTGAGCCATATATACACATTATATACCTGCAGGACATATCAGCCCACAGTATCCACCTACAGAGAGCACTCAGACACATTTTGCCATTTAATACAGAACTTTTAAAAGGCTGTCCTATACTGTTTCGTGACGTCACTTCCTAGCGAGGCCCATGACGTCCTGCTGCTGCTTGATGACATCACACTGACAGGCTAAAATGCAACCCTGCACTCGGCAGCCGGTGTAAGCAGCGGAAACCGCTATGGCTTGTGCTGAGCAGGAGCGGATAACGCCCAGATGAGAACCCCCATAACCATACACACGGTACACTTACTCTCTCCGACCACTGCCTTCAGCCCGGACGGCGCCATTTTACGTTATCCCGCCGCCACCGCCGTCCCCAGATTACGGTCCCCCGAAACTTGGCGACTTCCGCGTTGCGACGTCACGATCCTTCGGAACATCACGGGAGGTGCAGGAAGTCCGTTGCTAAGGGGAGGAAGCGTGGTTGCTAGGGAAGAAAGGCAGTCAGCCAATGACGTGATTGTTTACCGACCCTTCCTGGTTTATCGAAGGCGTGGTCAAGGGACGTATGGCGCAGCGGCTGTTGCTGGGGAGAGGCGTGACTGAGTTACATGGGCGTGGTCATCACCGCCGGAGGCGGGGCTATAATAAAGCAGCAGCAGCAGAATAGAATGGTTCGTTCGCAGGATTCATGGAGAGCTGTATGAATTGTTGGCCTGGGTTCTGGAGGATGGAAAAGTGAAAGATAGAGAATAAGTCTGGGGTAGCCAACCCTAGTCCTCGAGAGCTACCAACAGTGCATGTTTTGCAGGCCCCCTTACAGAATCACAAGTGAGCTAATTAGCTCCATCTGTGGATCTTTTAAAATGTGTCAGTGATTAATGAGTGCAGCTGTGCAGCAGCTAGGTTGTCTGGAAAATGTGAACTGTTGGTAGCTCTCGAGGGCTAGGGTTGGCTACCACTGCAATAAGTGATGTGTGTGGAGGCTGGACTGTACTGTGGGGAAGTGATTGGATAGGAAAAGTTTATGATGTTATGTGGGCGGTTCTGCAATCTAATAAAATGTTGCAGAGATGAGTTTTCAGGGAAGCTTCAAGGTTTGGAGACTATTGGCCCATATGTTACGGATTGCATATACAATGCGATATGGGTTAAATATTACTGGCCAAATCGCACTGTAATATGCAATCCTATTGCAGGATGTATGTCCTGTCACATGCAGGGACAGGGCACTGAAATGACCCCATTCGTGCAATGTGCTCAGCCGGGTGTCAGGGGGTGTGCGCATGCGTGGTTAGCACTGACCCCCGGCCGGCCCCGCTGACTGAACTGCCCCGCCGGCGAGCTCATAGCAGCATTACTTTTTTTCAATTTTTATAAGCTTTAGTAAATGTACCCCTTATTGTGTGTAGGAGGGAATTCCACAGAGTGGGTGCTGCATGAACCGATTACCTGATGGGTAAAAAAAGGGGCAGACTAGATGGGCCAAATGGTTCTTATCTGCCGTCAATTTCTATGTTTCTATGAACAAAGTCCTGCAATCGTGCACTGAAACTAGAGGGAGGAAGATTCAGGGGAAATTTGAGGAAGAATTACTTCACAGAAAGAGTAGTAGATAAGTGGAATAGCCTCCCATCAGAGGTGGTAGACGCAAATACAGTAGTACAATTTAAACACGCTTGGGATAGGCATATTGATATCCTTACACAAATATAAGGATCAAATATGGTTTGAGGTAACATGTTTAAAAAAGGGGCAGACTAGATGGGCCAAGTGGTTCTTATCTGCCGGTCAAATTCTATGTTTCTATGGATGAGGGATGCAGATCTTGTGAAGAGCAAAGAGGTCAGGTTGGGAGATATTTTGAGATAATCAAAGAGCAGTGGCGTGCCTATCGCACTACAGACCCTGCAGTGGCTTGTGGGAACCAGAGCCGGCGGGTGCATTGAAAATATGGAGGCTGAGGAGCTGCTGCTACTGCAGCAGTAGTAGTGAGGAGTTGCCTGGCAGCGGTAGTGCACATCATGGCTTGACGCTGCTGTGGCATGCTGGCTCCCATTGGTTAGACCAGGGGTAGCCAACTCCAGTCCTCAAGAGCTACCAACAGTGCACATTTTCCAGCTCACCTTGCAGGTGCACAGCTGTACTCATTACTCACTGACACATTTTAAAAGATCCACAGGTGGAGCTAAATACTTCACTTGTGATTCTGTGAGGAAACATGGAAAATGTGCACTGTTGGTAGCTCACGAGGACTGGAGTTGGCTACCCCTGGGTTAGACTATACACAGACCCTATTGGCTGCTGTGTATAGAATGGGTGGGTGGGGACAGCTGAAGCCGTGTACGGTCTGCCTCGGCGGCTGCCTCTGGGTTCAGAATAATGAAGTGCACAGTAATTAAATGTGAATAAATGTATAAATGTGATATATCTATATATATATATATATATATATATATATATATATATATATATATATATATAACAGTCTGGATACCCGGCACTCCTTTTCTCCGCTTACTTGTAAATTGCTCAGGTGCCATCCTTGGACTAGTAGTCCTGCACATATTACCGGATGGAGATGGCACTCATCAGACTTCACAACAATGTTGAAAGGACAAACTTTTATTCCTACATGTTTTGGTATGATACCGTCGTCAGGGAACATGTTACATGCAAGCATGTTACAGCTTATATTCACGTGCAAAGACACACCTCCACCAATCAGATGTGAGGAGTGTCACACCCGGCCCAACACAGTGCACCTGTGGATTGATGCTAATCAACACGTTCACAGGTGTCCACCATGGTCAGCAGAGCGACACACTTACAAACAAATATAATTAAAAACACAGTACTTTATTATTCAAATATTTGCACCAGACCACTAAGTAAATCTTAATAATCAAATTGTCATAATATTATCGAATATTGTCACATACATTTTATATATTTAAATGATTACCACATAACTCCATATCGAGCATAATAAATATAAAAAACTATATTGTTGTCAGTCCTAAAACTCGTTATGTCAACCATGAATCTCACAGGAAGCACTGCAGCCCCAATTTCTCATTGAGACCCCTGGGTGCTAACGCATCTAATTTAAGCATCCATCGAGCCCTCAACCTTAACGCCCCGTACACACGGGGGAGATATATTGCTCTGCAATATATTGCTGAGCAATATATTGCTGTTTCTCCTTTTCATCAGCGTCCAGAGATGGTCGCTGATGCAAGGGAACCTCTGCAGAGGTAATCAGCTAGCTCCTGCGACCAGTGATCATAAGGGGGCTAAAAACAGGAGCGTGCACCCGGCGATTTATCGCCGGGTGCGCACTCCAATCGCTGGCAATATGGTCGCCAGCAACCATATTTCCAGCGATTTTAGCCCCTATTGCCCCCGTGTGTACACAGCTTAGCAGTGCTTTACCCCTATCCCCACCCCGCCTAAGTGGTGGTACATGATTGATCAATTTGCTGCGCAAACTAGCCACAGAGTGGCCCATAATAGCGCAGTGTCTGGCTGCTGGCTGATCACTGGAACCAGCATTAATGGCTGTGCGGATAAAAAATCTATGATTGGCCATCCTTTCACGGAAGATGGGGTCCGTCTTGCCAACATAGATATATCCACACGGACAGTATAATAGATACACCACGAATTAAGTGGTACACTTGATGTAAAACTTTTTTCCAGTGTAGGGATGTGTAAAAAAAAGTCCCCCGTTAACAGTGAGCCACATGTGGTGCAACCAGTGCACCTGTGGCATCCATTCGGTCTTGTCATAAAGTTAACCGGAGCAGCAGGTTTTGTTCATTCGCTAACATCGATTTTAACCAGTCGATCACGGAGATTACTGCCCCGTGTATAGGCTGGCATTAAGCGGCTATTATACAAGGCTGGTAAATCTCTATCTGTATTTACAGTAGGCCATAGTCTCTTAATGTAGCGATTAGTATTAGTACTATTAACTTTATAGCGGTTAATCCAAGGGATTATCTTGTCAGTTTTTTTATTAGTAGTTTGTGTGAGGCATTGTTGTCTCGTTAAACTCAGCACCTTGTTTTTAGCTACAATAAGATCAGAAAAATGGTAGCCCCATTGTTCAAACCGTATAATGATATCATCCAACGCTTCCATAGTTTCCGCGGGGTCACTGGTGATGCGTCTGACACGCAACATCCTCTGCGAAGCGGTAATGGATGACAGCTACTGTATCATGTAGAAGTACTGAATTATGGTCAGTGTTCTTCATGAATAATCCCATTCTGATTTGACCATTAATAAAACTGATCACTCATTATCGGTGATCAATGCCCGCAGAGCATGCATACCTGCCTCATGTGGTATGCATGTGTACAAAAGCTCACCACATCTGTGCTACATAATGTTGTATTATCATTGATGCCTTCTACATTCTGCAAGCGTATCAACAAATCATTTGCATCCCTAATATAGGAACCGATAGCCTGTTCACATGGATTGAGTAAACTGTCAAGGTACACAGAGTTTGGCTGAAACAACGACCCCCTTGCAGAGATGATAGGTCAACCAATCCCTTGTGTACCTTGGGCAATGTGTAGAATAATGGAGTGATGGGGTATTGCACCGTAAGTGCTTTCAATAACTCCTGTGAGATTAAACCATCAGCAAATGCCTTTAACAGTTGCAATCAAGTTCACTTTTATATTGCAAGATAGGGTCAGCATATAACATAGCATACACAGTACATAAATTCACCATCGGTACCTTCATGCTTAAACCCTTAACACTTAACTTAAACTATACTTATCTAAAAATAACGACACGGACACAAGTGCTGGCGTTTCAAAATAACGAATGTCAAATTTATTTTGACAACAAACTAAAGACTATAATATTGGTGGCGGCACTAAAGAACGGTCAGATCAAAGAAAAGGGGGTGGGTAGGGTCACCATAACATTCACACACCGCTGGTGACCAACTCTCCCAGCCAACCACCGGTGTCGGTGGAGGCAGCCATCTTCCGTGCATAGAAGTATGGCTCGTGACAATCGATGCCTGGAGAGCGCACCCACTAATGTACACACATTCCATCAACACAGTTGACCGTTCTTTACCGCCGCCCAAAGAAGAAATAGAGACAGAAAATAGGGATGGGTGGGTGGGGAAAATTCCCAGAGAGGAAGTCACTCTCTGGTCAGCAGACCCTTCTCTCCCATTTAACTCCTCCCACTGCACCCATTGGCTGCCAGACGCAGCCCTTCCCTTCTCTGTTCCTCAAGTTAGCATGCACAGCCCCTTCGGTGATTTATGTCACCTCTAGCTTAATCAGCCATCGGTGTTCCTATCATTAAATTGGCGATAACATTCCTTGACATATATGTGTAAAGACACACCTCCACTAATCAGATGCGAGGAGTGTCACACCCGGCCCAACACAGTGCACCTGTGGTTTGATGCTAATCAGCACGTTCACAGGTGTCCACCATGGTCAGCAGAGCGACACACTCCCCACTTACAAACAAATAGAATTAAAAACACAGTACTTTTTTATTAAAATATAATGTGGTATGAGTTATGTGGTAATCATATAATTTTATATATATATATATATATATATATATATATATATATATATATAACATTTATTTGCATTGTTCGATAATATTATGACAATTTGATTATTGAGATTTACTTAGTGGTCTGGTGCAAGTATTTGAATAATACAGTACTGTGTTTTTAATTCTATTTGTTTGTAAGTGGGGAGTGTGTCGCTCTGCTGACCATGATGGACACCTGTGAACATGCTGATTAGCAGCAATCCACAGGTGCACTGTGTTGGGTCGGGTGTGACACTCCTCACATCTGATTGGTGGAGGTGTGTCTTTGCACGTGAATATAAGCTGTAACATGTTTGCATGTAACTGACAACGGTATCATACCGAAACAAATAGGAATAAAAGTTTGTCCTTTCAACATTGTTGTGAAGTCTGATGAGTGCCATCTTCATCCGGTAATTATATATATATATATATATATATATATATATATATATATATATATATATATATATATATATACATACACACACATACACAAAAACACAGAGGGGGAGGGGGGTAAGCAACAGGGAGGTCAACGGGAAAGGGGCTGGTCAATGAAGGGTGGGCTTTTCAGCAACAGGCGGGCAAAAGAAGTGGGTGGGCTGTCAGCGGCAGACAGCTGCCCAGTGAGAAGTGCCTGCACAATGGCAGCCTCCCCTGCCCGGGTCCAAAAACCCAGGTAAGAGCCGTTTCCATGGCTCCTTAACTGGGTTTATCCCACTATAACCCCTGTTTGGTTCCTGGGTAAGCATCCCATGTCATTAGACCTGTCATTTTTACATGGTCGCCATTTCCACTGACAAAAAATCCAAGGTTGGTACACGTTCATGTGCAAAAACCCGTGATTTTTAAGTCACGGAAAAGCAGAATCTTTCAGTGACACAAGAGAAATCACCAATAATGGCTATTACCTAGAATGCTGCTATGAGTTGTTTTCCTAGGAGTGTGCCAACTCCGCTGTCCCCCTATTAGGTCAAGTCCAGGAACAAGCTACTGTGAATATTGTGGATGCCTGCTAACTGTTTTTAATGATTTATTAAATTGATATTTTAATAGACAATCCCACTCTCAATATTTATTAATAGAGACAGGATTATATGCATTTGCATATTTGCATATGCATTCGCATATTTTGCCCATTCTCACTTGTTATTGCATATTTTACCTAAAATGTAGTGATGGTGCATATTTTAGGACCCACCACCTTTCCATCCACGAATCACAGCACTGATTTGCCCTCCTGCTGGCCAGGTAGTGGTAGAGTGTGCAGGCCGGGCCAATATGTCCGCAGTGTGGGGGACATTGCTCTAGGCTGCCAACCTATTTTAATAAAAGTCAGTCAGGGCGGGTTATGCCACAAAGCTCCTGAACCTTTGCCTGCCCCTGGCCTGGGACTTTGCGCCAGGAGAGAGACTTCTGCAGCAGAGGAGGTGGGCGGAAGGATTGTGATATCACGCGGCGCAGAGGAAACTCCGGGTCACAGTGAGTATGCGGCGCAGGGAGGAAGCCTTCCACTGCGCCGATTTCACATGCTATGTTGACATTTGATCCATCTGCGCTGGAGATGAGGGTCTGTGTAGTTGATAACAGAAGAGCCTAGGACGCTGCAGTCTGCTGTAGCAGCCTGGAAGAAAAAAAATCCTGTGTACAGCACTAAACATCTGCAGGTGCTGTGGGCCTATTTTTGAGGTTTATTTGCAACTAATAGGATGCTGCTTTTTAAATAAATAATTTAAAAATTACTTTTTTTATTATTTAATGTAGCATATTTTAACACTTTTCATGCATATTTTAAGTATTTTTCATGCATATTTGCATGCATATTTCAAGCTTTTTATATTGCATATAATCCTGTCTCTATTTATTAATAATACTGTTGTCAGCGCTGCTATTCTTTTTATGTGCTATCTTTCAGTAACACCCCCATCGGTTTTACCAGCCCCTACTTACCTTTTGTGAGTGCACACTAGAATTCCCATCCAGGAGTTCATATTAGCACTGCGTCCACTTCTGAATCATCCCCATGTCTCCAGAATTGATCCATAAATTTCAATGCAGAAAAGCTTAAAGATCAATAACTCTACCTACCCATCATCAATACACTGGGATTGCCTACTTCCTTGGGCATGTGGGTGTCAGCGAGCAGCCTGGGCCCACTTTCCCAGGGGTTGGGACCATAACTAGGTCAACAAGCATTGGGTCGTCACCACTAGATCGACATGCAGCAAGGTCCACATGGGTCTAGGTCGACACTAGCGTTAGGTCGACATGGGCTAGGTCAACAGTCAAAAGGTCGACTTGGGGTTTTTCACTGTTTGTTTTACCCGAATGTTGACACAGTCGACATGGACACAGTTTGAAGTGCAATACGTCCCCTCGCATCGGTCGCGATGCTTCGGGCACGGAGCCTTTCTACGCTCGGCACACTATTTTATTCTCCCACCACGCCCTAGTGGATGGTAGGGCATGAAATACCACACGTTGGCTCCCCCCGTCGACCTTTTGCCTGTCAAAGTAACGCTAGTGTCGACCTACTGTCATGTCGACCTAGACCCATGTCAACCTTGTGGTGTCAACCTAGTTACTGTAGACCTAATGACCGTATCCCTTTTCCAGGGTCTGAGAGAAACTCCTGCTATTCAGGAGACTCTCACACATTGGGATGTATTCAATGCCACGGCGAGCGGCCAACGAGGGGGTTAAACAGCGAGGATTGCCGAAAACCAGCGATCCTCGCTGTTTAACCCCCGCGCCGGCCGCTCGCTCTATTCAATGTTCTGGGGAAATCCTTGCCGTCACAGGACGGCGAGAATTCCCCAAAACAGCAAGACCCGCGGCTAATGCAGGAAACTCGCTGTATTTAGCCGCGAGTCTCGCTGGTTCAGGAGCCGCATACGCCAATTCCCCCTCACTCAAAAAATGGAGCGAGGGGGAATTGGCGTATGAAGGGGTGCGTTGAATACTGTCAGGGTGAGTGGTGACAGCGAGCAGGAAGCTCTGCTCGCTGTCACCACTCGCCCACAGCATTGAGTACCTGCCATTATGGGAGAGTAGGTAAGTATAGTACATGCTGGTTACGCGGCCATAAATAATCCTAACACAGGGGAAACGACAGGTTGCCTACAAGTACAATGACTATACAAATGTCCTTTGTGATATGTAATTAGCTAAGAATAGTTTAAATAAAAAGGGCTGTTAATATATTGATTATGTAGAGAGTATGACAAGGGCACAACCTAACCAGGAATAAGAAATGCCCGTATGTACTGTACTACACATTCACAGCAAGGACATGACTAAAATAGTATGAAGAAAAGGTGGCACTCAAAGGGAACTTTAGCATCAAACTTATCTCATGTAACAAAGCTCAGCCTTTTACATAAGACACTATTTATTGTAAAGTCCATTTGAGTGATTTATTTTCTTATTATATACACAGACATATACACACACAGGCGTACATGGAATCGCATGGCAGTCTGACTGACCCAAAGGGATAGAATTACTTTAGCTTCTAAAACAGATAAATGGAGGTGGTGCCCATAGCAACCAATCAGATTTGGGTATGGGTCATTGGGTGACCTACATTAGGTCAACATGCATTGGGTTAACCACTAAAGGTCGACATGGATGGAAGGTTGACACAAGCATTCGGTCGACAATGGCTAGGTCGAAAGTCAAAAGGCGACATGGGTTTCTCCCTTTTCTTTCTGTCCTGACATGGTCACGTCAAAGCGTACCGCGTCCGCATGGCACTCTATTCTATTCTGTCTCCACACCCTGGTGGATGGTGGGGCATGAAACACCACATGTCGGTTCAAACAAATAAATTAAAAACCCATGTCGACCTTTTCACTGTCTTAGCCATTAACGTCCTAATGCTTGTGTTGACCTTCAGAGGTCGACCCAATACATGTCTACCTTTGCTGTGTTGACCATATTCTTTCCGTCATTATATAGAATGCAGTAGAGGACTGATCTTTAGAATCTTAGTGGATGCTTTGGGCAACACCATTTTTATTTTTAGAATGTAGTAATCAGTGGCTTCACTAGGCGGGTGCGGGCCGCACCGGGTGTCACCGCTCGGTGGGGCGACACCAAAATCAGCCGCACTCACACACCGCACCCGCCCGCCTGGTAATCCGTGCATTGTCCACAGTCCACCTCCTCCTGGCCGCAGCTTTCGGATCATGGCCGCGGCTACAGGAACATGGCCGGCCCCCTGCACTTTGTACATGTTCTCATTGCAGGTGATGTCATGACGCCGATGCTGCCCGCCCGTGCGTCTGACGTGACTTACTAATACAGCTCTACGGATACTGGAAGCAGCGTGACGAGGTTTGTTGTGTGAAATCTACCACACTCAGGCTCCTTAAGGCGTTGCTGAGGAATCAGATATTCTGGGGGGCGGGGGGGGGGGGGAACACCCATTTTCACTGCTTAATATGTCCCACATGGTTCCACTAAGGTCTCCCTTATCTCCTTTGATAGTTTTCATATCGGTAGAATTTTAGGAGTAATATTGCCTGGTGGGAAGAGCAATATTCCATCCTGCTACCCCTCACCAACCACTTAATTTCAGGACTTAGGACCTTATTCTAGTTCACTCTTAGAGGCAAATTCCTTCTCAAATGGACAAAACCATGTGCACTGCAGGTGGGGCAGATGTAACATGTGCAGAGAGAGTTAGGTTTGGGTGGGGTTTTTCTTCAAAGTGAGATCTATATTGCAGTGTAAAAATAAAGCAGTCAGTATTTTCCCTGCATGAAAACAAAATAACTCACCCAAATCTAATTCTATCTGCACCTGTTACATCTGCCACCCTGCAGTGCACATAGATTTGTCCATCTGAGAAGGAATTTGCCTCTAAGAGTGAACTAGAATAAAGCCCTGGTTCATGTAAGGTGGTAACAAGTAAGGACATTAGGACTGTGATTATCCTTTTTATGTGTTTATATTACATGGTGTTAGGAGATCTACAAATGTGCCTCACAATGTGCAACATGGAACCCATTAAAATAATTAAAGACTCTAGAGCAGTGGTTCTCAACCTCGGTTCTCAAGAACCCCCAACAGTGCATGTTTTCCAGGTCTCCACACAGAATCACAGGTGAATTATACCACTTTTACACCAAAGCATAACCCAGGTTGGACCCAGGTCAGAGTTGGAGTAAAAGGGGCAAACCCAAGTCCAGTAACACTGGTCTCCTACCCAGGTCCTGACCAGGGTTGAACACTGGTTGGACAAAAAGAAGCAGCGCTGATATCGGACAATTAAATCAATGAAAAATGTAATAATACACAATAAAATACATATATATTAAAAACACAAAATGATTGGTAATGGACCCAATTAATATAGTCACCAATTGTTAGGATAATTCAACCTGCACTGATCCTGGTAGATGGATGGAATGGAGTCCTTATTAGCCACTTGATGGTATCCTGATGATGTTTGAATGGACTCAACCGATGGCACAAGATATAATTAGCCTGCTCTGAAGTCCTCACTGCTGCGAGTGGTCAGGTATTCATATTGAAACGGGCAAGGGACTTCCAAAGATGAGTGGAATCCAATCAGATGAATTAGCAGGTAGGGAAAGTCCTTTGGTGTGGAGGAATTGATCTTAGGCCAAATTATTATGCAGGGGGAGCAGCTGGTGGTGTCCTGGTATTTTTATACAGGGGAGCAGCCTGTGGTGTCCCGGTATTATTATGCAGGGGAGCAGAGGATGTGTAGGTATGTTTCCAGGTCACCTGCTGTATAGGTAGCGTCGCACGTACAGCCTCTTGTCTCCAGGTTTAATAAAGTTGGGGGGGTGACACATAAGTTACACCAACCCCAGTGACGCCACTGCTAGTAATCTATCTCCTGTGATTATTCCAACCTTAACTAAAATCTGCAATCTCTCTCTTACTACTGGTACTTTTCCTTCTCTGCTCAAACATGCAGTGATAACTCCTATTCTAAAAAAACAGAATTCTGACCCTAACTCTCTCTCTAACTATCGTCCTATATCTCAGCTCCCATGCCTCTCCAAGCTACTGGAGAGACTTGTCTACTCTCGCCTCACAAACTTTCTTAACTCTAACACCCTATTAGACCCACTTCAGTCAGGTTTTCGCTCTCAACACTCCACTGAGACAGCACTGACTAAAGTGGTGAATGATCTGGTAACGGCTAAGTCTAAAGGCCATTACTCACTACTTATTCTTCTTGATCTTTCTGCTGCTTTTGACACTGTTGATCACTCTCTTCTCTTACAAACACTACACTCCCTAGGTCTTAATGATACAGCCCTTTCCTGGTTCACATCTTACCTATCTGATCGCTCTTTCAGTGTTCGCTTCTCTAACTCTACTTCCTCTTCATTACCTCTGTCAGTCGGAGTTCCGCAAGGTTCAGTCTTAGGTCCTCTGCTCTTCTCAATCTATACCTCCTCTCTTGGCAAACTAATCAGCTCTTTCGGATTTCAGTATCACTTGTATGCTGATGATACTCAAATCTATCTATCAACCCCAGAGTTGTCACCAGTGGTTTTGGGTCGAGTTTCTGATTGTCTCTCTGCCATCTCATCTTGGATGTCTTGTCGCCAACTCAAACTCAATATTTCCAAAACGGAATTACTTATATTCCCGCCAACTAAGAACAGTTACCATCCTGACATCTCAATCGCTGTTGACAACTCGATAATCTACCCTACCCCACAAGCTCGTTGCTTAGGGGTCATCCTCGACTCTGAACTGTCCTTTCTTCCCCACATTCAATCTGTCTCCAAATCATGTTACATGCATCTAAAAAACATATCCAAAATACGACCCTATCTCACACAAGACACTACCAAATCTCTTATCCATGCACTCATTATATCCCGCATTGATTATTGCAATAGTCTCCTAACTGGTCTTCCCAAGAACAGACTCTCACCACTGCAATCAATTTTAAATGCTGCTGCTAGGCTGATCTTCCTTGCAAGACGCTCATCGTCTGCTGATCCACTCTGCCAGTCCCTCCATTGGTTGCCTGTATATTACCGTATTCAATATAAAACACTTCTACTTGCTTATAAAGCTATTAACCATACTGCACCAGCATATATCTCTGCACTTATCACAAAATATCTCCCATCTCGACCACTACGCTCTACACAAGATCTGCGTCTCTCTTCTGCACGGATCACTAGCTCCCATTCATTATTACAGGACTTTTATCGGGCTGCTCCCATCCTATGGAATGCCCTTCCACGCACATTAAGACTCTCCACCAGTCTCCAAACTTTCAAGCGTTCCCTGAAAACTCACCTCTTCAGGCAAGCCTATCATATTTAAGTTCTACTAGCATAACCCTCCGAGGCACTTATGTATTACATAGCTTCCCTTCTGGACTTGTAACTGCTATGCTATTACTGGTGCCTGTCCTTATGTTTCCACCCTATATCCCTATAGATTGTAAGCTTGCAGCAGGGCCCTCCTACCTCCAAGTCTGTCTGTTGTTACCCAGTTTGTCTTATCACTGTCTACTATTGTAAAGCGCAACGGAATCTGCTGCGCTATATAAGAAACTGTAAATAAATAAATAAATAAATAAATAGTAATTCTACCCCGAAGCCTCTATAATGACCAACAACGCAGAACATGTGTAAATTATCAGTACCACAAGGTGTTGGAAGATTCACTTGTACTTTGGGCCCCATATATTCTAGTGTCTGAATGTTTTGCACAAGAAGCAGTTTACACAGGTGAGCATTATTAGTAATACCACAGTACACACAGGTACCCAGGGGGAATGCTGGACAGATCACAGCCATGACTTGCTGCATCCATATTAGTACAGCACTCACCCTGAATGGTTGTGTGTGCAGCCAGCACTGTGCTGATCATTATACTGCATCTACATGCAGCGAATGCAGATAACATCAGACATACCACAGGCCAGTTAAAAGCAGAGGTCACTTTTCTAGCTTACTAAATAAAATAAAATATCTGCTTCTGTGCTATGGGTTACACCACCACAGTGCATCATATACAATAATGTTAGAGGGTAGAGTAGACACTGGAGATAGGAAGTAATGCAGTGCATCTTTTATAATGTTACTGTAATAACTAGTTACTGTGCAGCAGTTCGGGAGATCTGGAAAACATGCATTGGTAGGGAATCTTGAGTGACGATTTTGCCAATCTTCTAAGCAGACTGTAAGCAGTGCACATTCACACTTGTGACTAAGGGGGTAGATGTATGAAGCAGTGATAAGGGAGAATCGAGCCAGAGGAGAAGTGGCCCATGGCAACCAATCAGCTGCTCTGGATATCTTTAGATTATGCAATTTACAGATGTTACTTCAGTGCTGATTGGTTGCCATGGGCCTCTTCTCCTCTGGCTCACTTCTCCCTACTTCATACACCTGCCCCTTAGGGAGAAATGTATACAACCTTCTAAAGAGTGAAGTTGCCCATAGCAACCAATTAGCTTCTGCGTATCATTTATAGAATGCCATTTATAAATAATACTGTAGATATTAGTTGCTATGGTGTAAAAGTACTACAAGTGGAAGGAAAGCACCAGTGTGCGCGAACCCTAAGGCTGGGTGCACACTAATAGATATATTGCCCGTTCCATATATCTGTAAGGAATTGGCATATGCATATAGCAGATATGTCTGTGAACGACACTGTTCACAGACATAGCCCTACAACAATATATCTTGCAGGCTCGCTGACCATCTGTACACCGGCTGCAGGGACTGACATAAAATTCAGATGCCCATGCAGTTTTGATACCAGGACAGACATATCGACCTAGCGATTGGCTTACCAAATCCTAGCCACGTTGGCGGATCCATCGGCATAGTCTGTACCCAGCCCTACAGATTACTCAGCACATGAACAAAATGCAAACTGTAAC
The DNA here is from genome assembly GCF_055691185.1 of Crinia signifera. Classification (NCBI taxonomy): domain Eukaryota; kingdom Metazoa; phylum Chordata; class Amphibia; order Anura; family Myobatrachidae; genus Crinia; species Crinia signifera. Next base: position 287,280,012 of record NC_139220.1, on the reverse strand, counting down.
CTGACCGGTCATCTTACAGGTAGGAGTAAGAGGTGGTAACAGAGATGGGGCAAGGCCTGTAGGAGGCTGTAGTAGGTGGTAGATAATAAGAGGATGGAGAAGAGCTTTGGTAGGTTATAAGTGATGCAAATATAATGCAACATTCAGCAATGACAGAAGTGACTCAGGCAACAATATGTATATAAGTATTGGTAGACAAAATACATCAGGACAAATGCAATATTTACAAAACCCAGTTTTACTATAGCATTAAATATGAGGACACATGCAACCATATACATCTGTGTTCAGAACACATGTCCATATACATCCATGGGCACATCAGGCTCAGCAGCGATGGTTGGAGGATGCGCTAATCTTCCATCAGGAACTTCTCTCTTTTCTGTCTCATGGTCTCTTTAAACTCTGCCAACTGTCTCTTCTGCAGGACAAAAGAGAAGCAGGTGGATTATGGGGGTTAATCCCGGTTCTTCCCCATTACTATGAGGACACAGTTAAACTGCTCACCTGCACAGTAGAAAGGGTCACATTAAAAACCTATCTGCCACAATAAGACGAGTCTGACTGCAGAAGGTCGTGTAGTGATGGCTGCTACAGTATCGAACATCACTACCCCTATGATGTGGCTACACTGCTGCCCACCAGCTATGACGGTTATACTTGACAAAGGTCCATCCTACCCAGGTACAGAGAGGATAGGTTACAACTGACCCTCTTCTGAGTGGCACAGTACCTCTCATGTATGAGTCCATCATTTTATTAGTCCTCCTTTAAATCCCCTAGCCGGCCACTGCATATTAGCCAAGGATTATCCAGCAGGTATATACAGTACTGACTAGGCAGTAGACGGACAATGGCCTACTCCCTGTATCCAATCTGTAGAAATAAGATTTGGTAAGTTCCCATGGAGAACCCTCCACCCCTCCATTATGCTGTACCGAGTGAATTTGCAGACCAATCATATCCTTCATGTGGAAGCTGGAAGTTATACAGCAGGATTTTCCAGCACTGATGTAGCGGCCTTCAGTCAAAGTCAGCTGAGCACAAACCATTGTGTGTGACATGGACACATTTTGCAGCAACAATCTGCATTTGTTACCCCAAACAAAGAACATTGGGGGTTATTCTGGTTCACGCCTTCTGGCAAATTCCTTCTTAGATGGACAAATCATGTGCACTGCAGAGGGGGCAAACGTAAAACCAAAATAACCCCCATTGTCCATACCTAAAGTCCGTTTCTGCCTACCCTCAACCCATCTGCCTTTATTACCACACTAAGCTGTAGTGCACCCAAGTAGTATTGGCATCACGGAAAGAGGGGAACGGGCTTTTACCACTGTGTTATCCGTCTAGGGCCTTATAATCACTATAAAGATCAGATATTTTGTGCTGATGAACACAGGACAAATTGTGGGAATTGCGCTAACAAATACTTGAAGAGCAATCATAAACACTGTATTTTTACCTATTCTACCCCTTGGAATGCTTAAAAGCGATAGACAGTATAAGAACGTCCTTAAACAATATACAAGGTGTGGATACTGTATAATAATAACAACTATTTCCTCCTAAATAGATGCTTTACAAAAAGCGAGAGGTGGTCTGACCTTAAAGAAGTTATAGCACATCCCATACACAGGTGGTTTCATTACTGGGGGGTACTGGTAGGTTAATTGACTTACAACAAAATTAACCCTAGAATGTCTGTGTGCGTGTACCTGTGGTAGGCAATATAGATTGTAAGCTCCACTGGGGCAGGGACTGATGTCAAATATTCTCTGTAAAGCGCTGCAGAATATGTGTGCACTATATAAATAACTGGCAATAAATAAATAAAATTATTGGTGGTAGGCACTTTCCCTTGTGAGTTCACAATTCTGCAAATGCGTCAAAGGTACCTGAAAATGTGCAATAGTGTGTTGGCGTGTGCACCTATGTAGGGCACATTACTGCGTAACAAAGTGTACAACATTCCCTCTTTTGCATGTGTCTTGTATATACTGCTTAGAGTTCTAACCAGACTAGTCCTCGGCATGCTAACAGGGTTAGTGGATAACACATAACTGGTAATCTACTATTGATTAACTGGATTCTTGCATAAATAGCACACACCAGTCCATGAGCCAAAATCACACTGGATCGCTAAGCACATTTTTTCTCTATTGGACAAAACCATGTTGCACTGCGGGTGGGGCAAGTCGGGTCAACGAATCATGTGAAAAGTGCGATCCCGTATGTGACAAACCTCCTACTCATATCCGATGTGCAGTCCCGTGCACATCGGATCTGGAGATCGCCATGGCTGCCACAAGGAAGTCAGTTCCCACAGCCATGACTGGGATTGCATATAATACATCAGGAGCGCATACGGTGTAATGTATACGATCCTAGCGTGCAAGGCTGCATGTGATAACTCAGCGTAGTGTATGGGGCTTTACTCTCTATCTCTGTGTGTAGGTTACATTTACCCCAACTGCGGTGCAACATCGTTTTGCCTCTTAAAGAAAACAATTGCTTGCGATGCAGTCTGAATTAGGCCCCATGTACAGAGACAAACAAGGAATGACAGACTGCAATGTCAGCTTCCTCCTTACACAGCTGCATCCTCCCCACCCACACACACACACACACACACACACACAGCAAGGATGTTATTACCTGTTCAGTTTGTTCCGGGGGATAAATTTCTCTCTAGAAAAGCAAGGGAGGAGATAAGAACAAAAAAACTTAGCATCTGTTATATTTGTTAGGATATTTATGTAATTATTTCTATTGCAACTGTATCTGTGCATTATTAGGAACAGTATTTGCTGTTGATATAGTGACACTTACAGGAAAAGTTGGGAACTGCAACCACAAATATTTCTAGCCTTTCCTAGTCCTTTATTATATTCTTGCCTGTGCTGCAATGCTGTGTCCATAAGAGAACATTTCCTACTGTGGCAGTTTTACTCATTGTGTGTTTCAAATACCAAATTTTCAGAGAATACAAAGCTTTCCATACAGCTGTGAGGCTACATATTCCTCGGCATAGTGGCTACTGCATTATCATACAGCAGCGCCGGGAGCGGTGATTGAAAGCTCAGTGGGCGGGCCCATAAAATTGTGCCCACCCATTTGTGATGTCAGTCCAGATGGACCGGTCAGCCTGTATAGAGAGCACCAAGCACACCTCTGCAATGATCCTCAATTAAATAAACCTAGTGACTACACACCTGAACGGACACCTTTCCGTTCTTCTGCATAATACAATGTACATGCAAACAACATGTAGGAATCCAACCAAAGGGGCAACGGGATGTTTACAGGTGGATCTATGCTGTTTTTAATGTTCTAATCATGAGTGCAACCCAACACATTATTGCAATATTTTTTTCATGCTACAATCAATTGCAATCCTTCAATCCACTACTCAAAAGCTTAATGGTGTACATTACAGCTATCCACCTATTCCTGCATCTATCGTCTCTTTGGAGGAAGCAGATCTGATACACGTCACAGACATCACAGCTTCAGAATCTAACGGGTGAATTGTTTTGTGGGCAGAGTAATTCAATTGTGTATGTGTGTCCCATCGGGCACGAGCGCTGCAGATGCACTCCCATTAGTACTAATTAGCTGCACAAAGCTGCTAAACACATCTACAGTATTTCACGCACATTACAGCTTCCACCTCTGAAGGCTGTGAGCTAAACTGTAGCGATTTGTGCCCAAGCAAAGTAACTATTTAATTGCACCACCTAGTGGCTGTAAATGTATCACACATTATATACCTATAGTCAAATATAGCTACCCATATTTGAAAAATAATTGAATTGAATTAACCCCATGACTCTGGTTGAGAAGCAGGATTGCAGCCGGCGTTAGATGTCTATGGGCAAAAGGGAGAGGACCGCACACAGGCCTAAAGTAAAGCCCCACACACACAGACTACCAACCAATATCGGCTGTCCTACAGGTGGACACACTGTACAATATCATTAACAATATTGTTAATTGACGTTAGTGTGACCCTGAGAACATGTGGGTCGTTGGCCCATAGCAACCAGTCAGCTTGTAGCTGTAATTTCATAGAATCTACTTGATAAATGAGAAATACAAGCTGATAAGTTGATATGGGCAACACCTCTACCTGTCTTTAGAATTTTGAATACATCTCCCCTTAGAATGACACAATTTGTTACTCTAAGTAGCAGCATTGTTTATATGGAAAAGTCATTTATATCTGGCTTACCTTACGTTTCACTATGTACTCTTCAAAGTATTTTGGCTGATTAGAGATCCAAAACATGGTCACAGGAAATGACAGATATAGGGCCATCTAGATGGGATGATATGAGAATGACAAACAGGAAACAGCAGTGCTGGCCATGCATGCAGAAATCAGCACCAATACTGGAAACCATGCCCTATAGCAGGGGTAGCCAACTCCAGTCCTGGAGAGCTACCAACAGTTCACGTTTTCTGGCTCACCTCGCAGGTACACAGGTGCACTCATTACTGACTAACACATTTTAAAAGATCCACAGGTGGAGCTAAATACTTCACTTGTGATTCTGTGAGGAGACTTGGAAAACATTAACTGTTGGTAGCTCTCGAGGACTGGAGTTGGCTACCCCTGACCTATAGTCACCGCATTGCCCAAAACGATCAGCATGATAGCGTGTGAGATGACCAATGTATGTAATTTCAGGGCAGCAGATGATTGCCTATAGGTCATCTGCTAATAATATTAACAGACCACCTATGTCATCCACTGGGGCCAGATAGTCAGATTTGACCCATATGACCTTATTACTAGCTGCTGGGAGAAGATCCCCTATAAGCCCTGTACACACGCTTAGATTTTTCCCTGTTTTTCGATTCAATTTTGCTTATAGAAGCAAAATCAAATCCACATTGAATGTTTTTTAGGGCACTTTTGATCTGCATTTGATTTGATGCGCGCTCCCGTTTCTCAAAATCGAATAGAAAAATCTACTGTGCAGCCAAGGAAATCTCGAATTCGATCCAGTAAATCAAATGAGTACATTGTGCCTACATTGTGAAATCGAATCGTATGCAAAAGTACAGATCTAATGCCAAATCGAATGGGAAGATCTAATGCCAGATCGAATAGAAAATCGAATCTAACATCAAATCTAAGCGTGTGTACAGGGTATGGAAGTCGAGTTACACACACGCCATTTTAGGATAGTATGGCCGCCATTTTGGTTCGCAGAGTTGCGCAAATAAAGTTTCCATACCCGAGTATGCGTGACAAAGTGGACCAGAAGGGTAGCCATACTATCACACATAAATTCATAAATACATACTGACACTAAGTAAAATGTAGTTAAAGGTTTAGAACGCCACACATAGCTTAGTTAGCCCTGCATACATCTGTCTGTATCATGTTTAGTACCGTTCCGTTCCGTTTCTTATGCGTAGTATTCCGGTCATTGCGAATATTTCGCAATATACACAGCTCGATAGTTATGGACATAATCCATATTCCAGGGACAGTTTCTGTTGAAAGTATGTAACAAAGGAATCCAGATGAAACCAGTTCTTATCACTGCTGACGCCGATACCAACAAACAAAGGACTCTTAAAGTTCACTCCCCTGGACCTAGCCAAACCAGGTGTATCAGCTTACCCCCCAATCACAGCTAACCGGACATACGACCTCTGACCAATGAGAACGGCCTTTTGACCTCCCCTTTCTGACCCTATAAGATAGGCGACCCAGAGCAGCCAAAGTCTCTTCGGCACATCTACCTTTCCCTGACCTGACCACCGGACTATAGTTCATCCTTGAACGATAGTGAGCTCTGACCGGACTACACTTCGCATAATTGATGAGAACGGTAACGGTTGCATTAACGGTATTTATCCTTATTGTATTAGTTGGCTGATTGTGTCTTGTATCTGTTTTCTTTCCCCTTAGCAGAGTCTGTTTAGTATTCATTGTTAGTATATTGTATTACTTGTTATACCTGTTTATTCTTATTTCTGTAACCCCCTTTTGTCCATTAGGGACTTAAATACAACCTTTTTACGGAGTTCTTATCTCCTTATTTCTATACAGTGGTCGTGTCTGTTTATTCGCATAATAGCGACAAGGTATATTACGGACACTGTCCGATAAGGTATATTCGCAGATTAGAGACAAAGTACTGCGAAGGAATCTCTGATTAAGGTACTGGTTCTTGGTGTACATAATACAATAAAAGGTACGCTACGCTTTGTTCGCACGTAGTTAGGTATAAAGGGTACGTTGGTTGCGGACTTATTACGCAACCAGCGCTTTTCACTTATTGTCTCTCTGGTCATATTTAATCGTCATTAACAATTGAGGGCTCGTCCGTCCGCTCCACAGTCCAGAACTCAGTACCAGGCGTGCGACTCGACCTATACCAGCAAAAGGGTGGAAGTATTTATTTGTTTCCATTGCTGGATAGGCCGAGTCCGCGGCGGTGCGGGGTTCGGGAAGTGCTAGCGCTGAACCCGGAGTACAATAAGTGAAAGCCACGTGTTTTAAAGTATATCATACCTAAGTGTTTAGTAAACTGTACTTCTGCCTGCCACAAGTAGTTTAACGGGGTATAGTGTCTTGGGTTGCTTGTTTATTACAGTATAAGTACCACGTGCGATAAGGTTCGCACACGTGGAGTCTGTGTTTATTATAGTACATAGAGGATCCCCTCTGTGCAAAACTATAACTTTTATTGTTAGTTACTGCAAAACCAGGGACTCCGCCACGTGGCGACAAGCCCTGGGCCTTTTTGCAGTAACGTAAAGCGTCTATTGGTTATTACGCAAGGTGCGCGCGCACGTGCCCATATCGGGAAATTTTCGCATCTTTGTACGTGATTTACGGATTAAGTGCGGGATTTATTTCGCATCTTGATACGTAACTTTCGGACGGAGTTAAGGGATTTATTCCACATTTAGGCGCAATTACTGCGTATAGCGAAACCCGAGTGCAACCTTGCAAATACACTATAGAACACGTGGGTGGCCGATTCATCGGCGGCCTGTGAACAGCGCATGTACACACGTGGCTGTTCATTGGTACTGCACATGCAGCACACATAGGAACTCAAAGGTGAACAGTATTAAACCACTAGCCTTATTTTAAACAGTATAGTAATATACTGTGGATGGGGCGGTGATTTAATAAAGAGAAAAATAAGTTTTTTTTTCTTTTGATTCATTTTTTCATAAGCAAGCAACTCAAGCATTATTTTAATAGATTCCTATAGCGTATTATAAGGGATTTATACCTGCATAAGTATCTAGTGAAAAGCTACCGGCCTGGGAAGATTTTCTGTACAGAAATATTTCAAATATATGCATAAGACCAAGGTGTAACCAGCGCCCAGTGTGAAAAATAACTGAGGCGAACGGGTGTGTGACGACACGACTCAAGCGCAGTGTAGTCCAGTGTAGGACAATCCAGTTAGGACCGGGTTCACGTGACGACGTGCCCATAGGAACTGCCCCTTCAGTGGAATTGATTCCGCTAGGAGGGTACAAGAAGATACATCGGAACGCACTTGTTTCCGATTAGCTACTTTAGAAATCCAATTTTTGGGGGTATAGGAAAACAAGTTTGTTATACCCTGGAAAAATTGTGCCGCACCAAGCAAGTTGGCTAGAAGTTCGCTGCTAGTTAAAAGACTTGGTGATTGAGTATCGTACCTCGCATTGTGGGCTTCACGCTTGATTGCGGAATAGTGTCGCTGTGTGGAGAAGTGAGTGGTTGGGGAGCTCTCAGATAATTAATAACCCACCGATATCTATTAAGCTGTGAACGTTTATTCCTGTAACTATGGGTAATAACAAGTCACGCAGTGATAACGTGCATGTTAGGGAGGAAGCAAGCCGGCCAAAAGGATCGGCGGCTTTTATTATGTGCAGGAAGCACGGTGAACTCGCAGTTGTTTACCAAAATAAATGGAGAAAAATGACACAAGGCAGCAAGTTAGAATTTCCCAGTGTTGGTAGCTTCGATCCGGAAATCTTATCGGCAGTAAAAGATGAAATATGCCTACTCTCCAGTCGTAAGGAGAGAGTGAAGCATATAGATATTCTTAAATTGTGGCAGAAGGAAGGACAGGAACAATGGGGAAGCAGAGGTCTGGCAATACCTGACACAATCAGCCAAAATATAAATGCAACCGCTGCCATAATAGAATCAGCTCCCCCACCCCCATATGTGCCGAAGGGGATAATGACTCATAAGAAAGGTATAAGTAATAATGTATCCGTTGCTAACCTGTACCCTGTCTTATCCCCTTACAAGGAAACCCGAGAGGAAAACGAGCAGCTGTTGGCACTGGCCGTCTCTCATGCAATTAATATGATTGAGGGAAAAGCTTAACCCGCTGTTGAGGTCACAGCACAGGAGGAAGAGACGGCTGATGCCAACAGCATAGTGTTGGACTCAGGTAATGATGCACCACACAGCACAGACACAAATGACTCCCAAGCAGGTCCCAGTAATGCGAATGTGGTACAAACATATCCTATGCGCACACTGGAGGTTCCCTATGGTAAGGCAGACAGAGAGGGTGTGATACCTACCAGAAAGATGACCATGCTAAACCCATGGACACGGTTAGAGCTGCGGTCCATCATTACAGATTTCCCTGACCCAAGGAAAGATCTGGCATTGTGCCGGAAATTTGTAAGGGATCTAGGAAACTCTGATGAGCCCACCAACAAGGATTGGAGAATCATGTTGAGGGCCTGTCTCCCCACTCACATTGACATCCCGAAATTCATTCAGGATAGTGGATTGAAAGTGGACAAAGAGATAAATGATAAGATCAACCAGGAGAATATACGCCTGATTAACTTACAGTTGGGAGTGTATTTTCCTGCAGCAGTGGAATATAGCAAGATATTCACTATCAAACAAAAAGATGGTGAAGTAGCTAGCGAATATTTCAGCCGGGGTCTGATGGCGGTATCAAAGTACACTGGTGTCTCCGAGCCTAAGGACGACCCCCACCTGAGGGAGCTGATTGTCTCTGTGCTGGTGGAAGGGCTTAGCAAAAACCTGAGAGCCAGAGTCCAAACTTCTTTTCCAAATTGGCGTGGAATGACAGTGGATGCCCTACGGGAATCTGCTGTGGACCACGACCGCAACATCAAGAAACGCAGAGAACTGCAAACTGATGATGGTTAGCATCCAAGCCCTTACTAATGCCCCAAACAAAGCTGCATACCAACGAAACACCAGGGACACAGGTAGAAAACCAATTATCTGTTACAACTGCAATGGGGAAGGTCACTACTCAGCTCATTGTAGGTTAGGAAACCCCAGGAATTATCAGACACATAAGCGAGAATGGGAATCTCACAAAGGTGAGACACGGAGATACCCAGCCCCTAGACAATGGGAGGAGACAGACAGGTCACGCAACATGCCTCCTCCCCATCTGATGGCTGACACTGTGCTAAGGGCAACCCAGGTCAGACAATAGGAAACAGGTCATACCTGTATCCTACAGCCAGTTAGATTAACTCAACACCCTAGAGAGGAACCTCAGGTGAAGGTTGATATAGCTGGAGTAAGGCAAACCTTTTTGGTTGATACAGGGGCGGCCAGATCTGTTCTCAACACTCCTCTTCACTTGGGTTTCACTAACCAATCAGTAGCGGCAATTGGGGTAACAGGAAAAATGCAACATTACCCACTGACGAAACCAGCGGAGGTTACAATCGGCCCTCTGCATACCAAACACTCTTTTCTGTTGGCTGCAGCGGCCCCGACTAACCTCCTAGGTAGAGATTTACTATGTAAAATGGGATGTGTCATCTATTGCACTCCCGATGGGGTATTCCTAGACACTCCTAAAAATCTTACACAAGAAGTGCAAGATATGCTGGACAGTCCTCAGAGGCTAATGTTGTATTCCACTGTTGTAGAGTCAAATCCATCTAGGGTAGCTGAAATTACAGCACAAATACCGGGTTCCCTTTGGACTAAAGATGGACAGGACGCTGGGCTAATGGCAAATGTAGCTCCAGTAGAAATCCGCTTAAAAGAAGGCAGGATAGCCCCAAAAATACCGCAGTACCCTTTAAAACCTGAAGTTGAGCTAGGAGTATTCCCAGTGATCCAACGATTGCTCCAACAGGAAATCCTAGTTAGAACTTCCAGCACGGCCAATAGTCCCATTTTTCCTGTGAAAAAGAGCGGGGGAGGGGCTACAGACTAGTGCAGGATTTAAGAGGGGTAAACAAGGTAGTTGAGAGCCAATTCCCCGTAGTGCCAAACCCAGCTGTCATCCTAATGCAAATCCCACCTCACTGTACTCATTTCACAGTCATTGATTTGTGTTCAGCGTTCTTCTCCGTCCCTTTGCACCCTGACAGCCAGTATCTGTTCGCCTTTACTTACAGAGGAGTACAGTATACCTGGACACGACTCCCCCAAGGATTCATAGACAGCCCCAGCATCTTCTCCCAGGCCTTGCATGATTGTTTGCAATCCTTTCAACCCATGAGTGGTTCGATACTGATACAATATGTCGACGACTTGTTGTTGTGTTCTGAGTCACTGGAGTCATCAGTGGATGACACTAGACAGCTACTGATGCATCTCTCAGAGACGGGACATAAAGTATCAAAGGATAAGCTGCAATTATGCCAGACCAGGGTTAAGTATCTGGGCCACTGCCTTAACCAAGGGCTGAGACACCTCACCGACGACAGAATCCAAGCGATTCAGAACATGGTACTGCCACAGACCCAGCATCAGATCCGTACGTTCCTAGGCATGTGTGGATACTGTCGCAATTGGATCCCAGGATTCTCTATTCTGGCATTACCACTACAAGAGATGGTTTCCTCAACTAAGCCAGATCGGGTCTCTCATACTGAGGAATCTGAGCTGGCTTTCGAGGAACTAAAGGTGAGCCTAACAAAGGCCCCAGCACTGGGAATGCCAGATTATGGGAAACCCTTTGAACTGTACGGAACTGAATCAGGTGGGTGTGCGGCAGGAGTACTTGTACAAAAACATGGTGATGCCAACCGACCAATAGCGTACTACAGTGGCCAGCTGGACACAGTAGCACGCTCACTCCCAACTTGCTTACGAAGTGTGGCTGCAATAGCACAACTAGTAAGTAAGAGTGAGGACGTAGTGTTGGGACACGATTTAACTGTTCATGCTCCCCATGCTGTCTCTGCCCTCCTAAATTCTGCCCAAACACGTCATGTGTCCTCAGCACGGTTCACTAAGTGGGAACTGGCGCTGATGGCCCCAGTAAATATTACCATCAAAAGATGCAACACACTAAACCCAGCCACATTCCTTCCTCATGTGCCCTCCAAGGCACAAAGGGTTTAGGGTGATGGGAATGTTGCTGAATATGGTAAAGCAGAGTTTAGTGAGAGTGAGGACAAACATGATTGCATGACCTACCTGAATCAGACCTTCACAGCACGTCCTGACATAAGCGACAGTCCATTAAGTGAGGTAGACATAACCTTATTCACAGATGGTAGCTGTCATAGACAGACGGACACGGGAGAGCTGTGCACAGGCTACGCGGTAGTAGATGGAGAAGGTATTGTGGAAGCTGAACCCTTGGGACCACCTCACTCAGCTTAAGTAGCGGAACTGGTGGCACTGACCAGAGCATGTGAACTGGCCCAGGGAAAAGCAGTTAACATATATACCGACTCCAGATATGCTTTCGGAGTAGTCCATGATTTTGGAGCCCTATGGCGCCTCCGAAATTTCATGACGGCGGCTGGCACACCAGTGGCGCATGCGACATATATTAGGAGACTTCTGGGAGCTATTCAGCTTCCAGACAGAGTGGCTGTTATCAAGTGCAAAGCTCACACATCAGAGAAAGACCCGGTGTCACTTGGTAACAGCCGCGCTGATGAGGCAGCGAAAAGGGCCGCATGCCCTGTAAATATTTTCACCCATCCCACCAACCTTTGTACACTGAACATGGTATCCACATCCAAACTGATAGACATGCAGAATTTGTGTTCCCCACAGGAAAGAGCAGTATGGAAGTCGAAGGGATGTGGCCAAGAGTCCACCGGACTTTGGAGAGATGGACACGGGAAACCAGTGGCCCCCAAGGCATACCTTCCTAGTCTAGCCGAGGCGGCCCATGGGCTGACACATCTTGGGAAGGAAGGTATGTGCAGGTTGGTAAAGGCCTACTGGTGTGCACCAGGGTTCGCTTCTCAAGCAGGTAGAGTGGCAATGTCATGCCTCACCTGCTTGAGGAAGAACGTTGGAAAAGCCATCCCAACAGAGCCATCCCACATCCCTCCTACAGAAGGCCCTTTCCAGGTAATACAAATCGACTTCATACAGTTACCACCCTGTAGAAATTTGAAATATGTATTGGTTTGTGTTGACATGTTTTCCAGCTGGGTGGAGGCTTTCCCCGCTGCCTCCAACACTGCTACTTTTACAGCAAAGAAAATATGTCAGGAGTTTGTCTGTAGGTATGGTATCCCAAAGGTCATTGAGAGTGACAGAGGCACTCATTTCACAGGAGAGGTCTTCCAAATCATGTGTAAACTCCTGGGGATTAATAGTAAACTTCATACTCCATATCGTCCCCAGGCGAGCGCCAAAGTTGAGAGAATGAATGGTACTATTAAGAACAAATTGGGTAAAGTGATGGCTGAAACAGGGTTGTTATGGCCAGAGGCACTGCCTATTGTGTTGTATAGCATTAGGACCACTCCCAGGACTCCGCTCAACTTGTCCCCCTTCGAGATATTGTTTGGTCGGCAGCCACACATCATGATAGACCCACAGGATGATCTAAAATGTAACAATGAGCTAACTGTACAGTATATCCTAAAGCTAAACAAACAGCTAAGGGAGCAACAAAAGCAGCTGAAGTTACTGAACCCTGATATGCCTACCGAGAATTGTCATAATCTTAAACCAGGAGACTTTGTTATGATCCGAAATTTTTTACGCTCAGGTTGTTTGATAGACCGTTGGGAAGGACCGTACCAAGTTTTGTTGACCAGCACTACATCAATTAAAGTCGCAGAGAGAGAGACTTGGATACATTCGTCCCACTGCAAGAAAGCCAGTAACCCAGAGTCCCAGTGTGCAGAGAGCGAGAGAGAAGAAGTGTCGCTAGAAGCATTGTTTCGGGAACACTGAGAAGCAGCCAAGGTCGAGCAACCTGAGCGAACAAAGGTCTAAGAGCAGAGCAAAATAAAAGTCCCCTGGTAGAGATGATGGAAGGACTCCAAGCAAAAGGTTCACAGTTATGCATATATGTCTTTGTTTTCTTTCTGTGTTCTTTTATTCACCCAAAGATACTCGGTGGCTGCCACATTCTAGAGCGATCGGAGCGGAGTTCTGACAGTGTAATAATGGACCCAGATATGGGTGAGGTAGAATCCCTAAACCAGCTTGACACTTTGCCCATGACAGGAGAAGGTAAAAGGTATGAGGGAAACGTAGTTCAAGGGCTATGTGATGAGTTATTGTCTGGTGAGTACTGTGTCTGTAGATATTGTCAACCTAAAATGGAAGAAGAATGCATCCAGCGATGTCAGTCGACAAGTAAGGCAACTACAGGCCGACATCCTTTGAGTGATTACCACTCACTAGTGGGTAAGGTCTTAAACCAAACAGAATGCTGGGTGTGTTCACAAGTGTTATATAAAAGGAGTAGTGTAGGCCTAGTCCCATACCCGCTTAATATTACAGAGATAAGCGTATTAAATAAGGGGAGGCCATTGGATAAGAGATACCTGTATACCAGGTCCCCTAGTCTTAGATTACACCCATACCAAGTGGATAAATCCCTGGTATGTATGAACTTCTCGAGTTCCAGAGCGATTGGTACTTGGGAAGTGACATGGCATAACCAGACAATAACTTACTCCCAGCGTCCAGATGGAGAGCCTATTGATAAAGAATTGTTGTTAAAAATCCGAACCAGTGGGAGACACTATAAATATGTCTACACGGTGAAGAGAAGTAAAATGATGGCCGGCAGAGTATCAGCCGGCTACTGTAATGTAACCCTACAGCCAGAAATCTGTGAGGAACAAGTCAGGGAACAGGGGACGGGGATGTTCTTATGGATAATGTGTGACAAGATCATGAAATACTCTGTCCCTTATTTTCTCCCTGACGATGTTTATTATATTTGTGGTAGGAGGGCGTACAAATGGCTCTCCATGAACTACGTTGGTATTTGTTACTTAGGCAGAGTGTTACCTGAAGTGATGACCCTCACACATGATGAGATGGTGGGCATACACAGAGGTATACCTCCTCCTTACACTCATACCCATTATGACCAAATCCATAAAAGGGATTTAACAATCAGGAAAGAACCCCTAGCTTCCGAAATGATACACGAGTCGTTCGGTATCCAACTCCTCATTGCTTTAGATATCACCCATACCGCCAGAGGAGTCATAAATTTTAAATATATACAAGCATTAGCCAGCTTGGTAGATAACATCACTGAGATTTATGATGACACTTTTAGATACACTGGGAAGGAGTTGCAAGCATATAAAAGAGAGCTAGTCCAACATCGGATGGTGCTGAACTATCTGACAGCTATGACAGGAGGATATTGTGTCACCCTCTCTACACAGTTTGGGGTGAAATGTTGTACATATATCACCAACAATACTGAAGACCCAGAAGAAATCATCGTCCATCGGATGGATGAGATTCTTCAGCTTAAATGGGAATTTAGAAGGGAACATAATATCAGCCTGGCAGAAATAGGTAACAAAGTTAGTGAATGGACCTCCTGGTTGAATCCAATGCACTGGTTCTCTGGTTTAGGAGAATGGGCGCAAGGGATCATAGCTAGCATAGGAAAACTCCTCTGTATCGGTGGTGCCATCATAGTCTTTGTGCTATTGTTCAAATGTTTAAAGGTGGTGACCCGGGGAAAGACAAAACGTACCGAAATCATGAGTGTAAGAACGAGAGATACAGAGGAAGACCAGGGTTTGGTATATGACCCTAAAATCGAAACCACCTCCCTTTAAAGAAACCATATTTGTGAACGTGTATATGTTGTAACCACCCCTGTTTTTATTTTTATCCCAAAAATTGTACATTATCCTTCGTGACCCTGAGTAGGTTGTTCGATAAATGCGGCCCATCGTTTATCCATGATCCTGGATCGGCCGAGAGCAGATGGTTTACTCCCCTTATATGTTTAATTCATGTATCCCAATTTCTCTGTTAGGATTATGAATTTCTGTATTGTCGTGTGAAATGTTTTGTATTGTAACAGTTTTATAATTACTGTTAAAGGGTGGACTATGGAAGTCGAGTTACACACACGCCATTTTAGGATAGTATGGCCGCCATTTTGGTTCGCAGAGTTGCGCAAATAAAGTTTCCATACCCGAGTATGCGTGACAAAGTGGACCAGAAGGGTAGCCATACTATCACACATAAATTCATAAATACATACTGACACTAAGTAAAATGTAGTTAAAGGTTTAGAACGCCACACATAGCTTAGTTAGCCCTGCATACATCTGTCTGTATCATGTTTAGTACCGTTCCGTTCCGTTTCTTATGCGTAGTATTCCGGGCATTGCGAATATTTCGCATTATATACACAGCTCGATAGTTATGGACATAATCCATATTCCAGGGACAGTTTCTGTTGAAAGTATGTAACAAAGGAATCCAGATGAAACCAGTTCTTATCACTGCTGACGCCGATACCAACAAACAAAGGACTCTTAAAGTTCACTCCCCTGGACCTAGCCAAACCAGGTGTATCAGCTTACCCCCCAATCACAGCTAACCGGACATACAACCTCTGACCAATGAGAACGGCCTTTTGACCTCCCCTTTCTGACCCTATAAGATAGGCGACCCAGAGCAGCCAAAGTCTCTTCGGCACATCTACCTTTCCCTGACCTGACCACCGGACTATAGTTCATCCTTGAACGATAGTGAGCTCTGACCGGACTACACTTCGCATAATTGATGAGAACGGTAACGGTTGCATTAACGGTATTTATCCTTATTGTATTAGTTGGCTGATTGTGTCTTGTATCTGTTTTCTTTCCCCTTAGCAGAGTCTGTTTAGTATTCATTGTTAGTATATTGTATTACTTGTTATACCTGTTTATTCTTATTTCTGTAACCCCCTTTTGTCCATTAGGGACTTAAATACAACCTTTTTACGGAGTTCTTATCTCCTTATTTCTATACAGTGGTCGTGTCTGTTTATTCGCATAATAGCGACAAGGTATATTACGGACACTGTCCGATAAGGTATATTCGCAGATTAGAGACAAAGTACTGCGAAGGAATCTCTGATTAAGGTACTGGTTCTTGGTGTACATAATACAATAAAAGGTACGCTACGCTTTGTTCGCACGTAGTTAGGTATAAAGGGTACGTTGGTTGCGGACTTATTACGCAACCAGCGCTTTTCACTTATTGTCTCTCTGGTCATATTTAATCGTCATTAACAAGGGCTTTAGAGAGACACTGGGGCTGATTCAGACCTTTTTGCACAGGTCCAAATTTGTCCCGTCCCTGATGGTGGGTGCCTGCACATTCGCTATTATGCACATGTGCAAACCCCCTGCAACAAAAATTTTCATTCACCATGGCGCTCGCTACCTGAGTGACAAGGACATGCCCAGCGTTCCGAGTGGCATGCCCAGCATTTCCTGGACATGCTCACAAAAATGGTGGATGCGCCCAAAGCAACGCTGGGCGGTGGAGCATTCAGGTGTGCCCATGCCTGATAGGGGCGGATGGCTGACATCACATTATGTCAGCGCCCGCCCCATTATCGCAGTATCGTTAGCAGCCACTTTTGTTGCCCGAAAATGGACCCGCCGTCAGACAAAAACACAGATCCCAGCGGCTGCTTATTGGGGATTATGCTTTATGTACCTGCGCATAATCCCCGATAACAGCAGGTATTAGGAGAAGGACACCGGCATCAGGGCTGCAGTGGCGAATCACTGCTGCTAATAGGATTTTGGCCCTGGCATCGCTATACTGCAAAAGACAGCTCTAAAAATGCCTCCTTCCTATCCATTTCAGTAATCTCACACTGCAAAATAAACAAGGAACAAGCACTACAAGTTCCAGAATGCCAGTTTGCTGCAGGGAGCCGCTCTGGACTGTTGCAGTTTTAATCTAATCCCCATATCATCATGCACATATACACAGACTTCCTCTCCACATTTTTATTTTTCACCTAACGTCCCTGATCGAGCATGTCATAGCTGTCATATACTAAGTTTGCAGCATTTATGTTCAGGGAAGGAAACAGATGGCTCCCATGCTGCTGGGGAACTACAAGTACTAGTTGTAGGACAGGTCTGTATACTGGAAGAAAGTAAACACAGCCATACAAACATTACATAGGATCCTAACTGCCTGCCAGCATACATAACGCATCTGCAATGACTGCTGAGGGGTATGTTACCCTTGGTGCACATCTGCCATGACCAATAAGCAGTGTAATATAAAATTATATAAATTGCATTTTGACGGTGTATGGATTAGTGCAGGCATACACTATTGCAAGCAATAGGAAGTTATAATATATAAATACAGGACTGGGCAGCTACTGGCAAATCACCCGATTAGGGGGTCACTCTCAGCCAACATGCACCCCTTTAAGGAGCAGTCAACTCTCTGACGTCACCTGCAAGGGACACTCACCCTGAAAACCTCCAGTTTGACCCCCATCTTCCTCTCATCTCACGTGACGCTAAGGCCCGGGCACGCCCCCACCCTTATGATTGGCTGCAGTGCTTGTCACTCAGCGCTAAAGACTCCTTCCCTGAGAGGGTTCGCGTTCCAGCAATTAAGTAGCCACTACCTGACCTGCGCTTCCTACTAGTGCTGCTGCTGCGCCTGCGCAAGTACTAGCGTGCACTGCAGCCGCGCACATAATAAATGAATAATATAGAGCTGCCTGTCACTGATGTTATATATGAGCTGCACATAGGTTTGGTTGATACTGTTTGTATCTGTAATAAAATATCTGTAAGTTTATTGTAATAAAAAAACACACACCAATCAGGGAATAAACCTGAGCTGTATATTCCAGGAACAGTCTGACACAGGTTAGCCTAGTGCACAGTACAGCTAATCTCTCTCTGGGGAAATACTAAGCCTTGGAGAGTGAAAAAGTGGAAAGTACCAACCAATTAGCTCCTAACTGCCATGTTACAGACTTACAAAAAAAAAATTACAGAAGCTGGTTGGTTTGCAGTTTATCAATCTCCAAGGCATAGTACATCTTCCCCTCTGTATTTAGGCACAATGGGGCAGATGTATTAAGCCTGGCGAAGAAATAAACTAGAGATAAAGTTGAGATAAAGTGGAAGGAGATAACGCACCAACCAATCAGCTGTGTTTGAAATATGACAGTTGGGAGTTGATTGGCTGGTGCGATATCTCCTTCCACTTCATCTCTACTTTATCTCCAGTTTAACTCTTCTTCAGACATAATACATCTGCCCCAATTTATTTTATTGTTTATATTCCTTATATCCTATTTAGAGAGTCATGTGACCGACCTGGTATGTCCGGCCCCACCCCTTCCTGATCATTTGCTGGTTTCCAGTATAAATAAGGATACAGTGCAACCCAGAGAGGAGCCTTGAAAAAGATTTTTTATCGAAACGTGTTGGTTGGCTGTTTGGATTGGACTACCTGGTGTTTTTTGGACACTAAGGTACTTTGTGGTGGACCCTTTGAAAGTTGGAATTATCCGGAAGATCTTTTTTTCTTGGTGTGGTTTAACATTAACGCTATACCTTGCTTTGTGTTCTGGGGAACTATAAGGTGGCCTGCTTCTATACATATGTTTGAAAGGATGTATTAATGTTTTTTTATATCTTGATTACCGGTCATCTAGAGTTCAAGGGAAAGATACCCAGATGTGTTTGAAACCTTGTTTTGAATTGTGAGTTTTGTTATGTCCATAAAATAAACCGTAATATGTGTCTATCAACCCTAATTCTAGTGAGTGAAAACTACGTCCAATTTTTTCCCATCACTGAGTGAATTTGGTGAAGGCTAAAATACACCCTAAAGATACCATTATGAGTATATCACCACACACTTCATTATGAGTGTGGTATGTCCTCTTGTGGTCTAGAAGTTTCTATTGATTCCTCCTAATTATCATACAATCCTGCACATTGTGGTTTTCTTTCTTCTTTTCACAACGCACCTGAATTTGCGAGAATTTGAGAGGAGGAAGAATATATTGTGCCTATTCCTACTTGTTTTTTGGTTGAACAAGCTTTGGGTATATTGGAGCCGCTCCTCTGTTTTTTTTGCGGCTTGATCACTCCGTTATCTTAATTTACTAGGTTGCGGCCCCTGTCTGAGTTACCTGGAATTGCTACTGGTTTCAAACTGAGAAGCCTGTTGTCAATGCCTAATTTTTCCCAGCATATAATTTCCATAATTATAAATTATAACCATGCCCATAACATTAATATAGTCAGGGATAAATAATCTTTTATCCCATATATGTCATGTTTAGTCTCTGAATGTGTAGATTTATAATGGCTGACAGATGACAGTTATTAGAATTCTATATCATGTTGCGCTCACATGTTATAACAAATTATAAGTTAGTCACAGAAAAACCAGCATTAGAGATGAAG
Organism: Crinia signifera; assembly: GCF_055691185.1. Classification (NCBI taxonomy): domain Eukaryota; kingdom Metazoa; phylum Chordata; class Amphibia; order Anura; family Myobatrachidae; genus Crinia; species Crinia signifera. The sequence goes on along the minus strand of NC_139220.1, from coordinate 287,260,362 downwards.
TCATTAACATTCCCTTACACCAGTGAACCATACAGGATACAGCAAACAAAGGGGCGTGTCTATAGGCTAGTGAAACCAGGTGAATAAATGGATTCTCCCCTCCCCCGAGAGTTCTCTTGGGAAGCAAGAGAAAACCAAACAGCCACTTGCTGTTCGAGGGTGACACAGAGAGGATGGGTCTGGCTTCACCGGGAGATTCCTTCCATAACATATGGATTTGGATGTGATAAGTAAATATGTATCATCAAACTTAATTGTGTGCCAGGACTAGGATATGATTAATGGACTGGATGTTAAGGAGAAATATGATGCAGAGAGAGCTTCGTGTGAGATATAGGAAAGATGTATTCTAGCTTAAATAATACATAGCCAGGAATGTTGTATTTCATTGTATGAGTAGTATGATGTGTTTCACGGTGGCTACGTATAGCAGCGGTTGGTAGAAAAAGGATAGACATGCTTAAATTGGTAGATATAGCCGTGTACGTTTACATGTGGCAAAGCAGAGGCCTAGTTCCTGGATCTTTTGTATGCAAGGAGTGTAAATAGCTTCCTTTTGTCTGCTATGTGTCTGGATATTTAAACTAGCCACTGTGTGTCCAAGTGTGGTTGCAAAGGAGTTCTGTAGTATATGGTATGGACTCTTTGTATGAAAGTGAGTGTGTTGTTCTCAAAGGGATTCTTGGTATTTGAATGCATGTGTAAGGCTATGCGTGAACATGTATGGACTCTTTGTATTGGAGAGTGTGAATGCTTTGTGTAATATCCAGTGAGAATATCTAGATAAACCAGCAGAGAAAACCAACTTATATGAAACAAATGTTGTTAGCATGTGATGCTCGGATTGTGTGGGTAATGGCATGTGATGTGATCAGGGTATGATTAGTCCTTAGATTGTATAGTGCTATTTAAGTGTTCTGTACAGAAGTACATGGTAGATTAATGATATATTAATTGTGTATGCAACAGGTTTAGTGTGTTTGATGAATGTGCCAGTTATAGTCAGGATTGTGAGTATCGCATGATGCAGGTTAGAGGTTAATTTGGAGTAAATGTTGTGGAAAGACAAAGGAAAGTACAGGCAGTATATGTGTGATTGCCAGGCAGCTGTTTGAGCCGGAAGATTGTTAAGGTTCCTTTGTCTGCTATGTAGTGGAATCTAAGATGGCGGAATGCCATGCGGCAGACTAACATGTGTTCTAGCTAAGATGGCCGCTGCCTCACATACACGCCCCTTTCTCCCCCTTACAGCATTATATTCACATTTATATATATATATTTATCACTGAGGGTAGCTTTATTTAAGGATGCTGGAGCAATAATCGTTATTATGTATAATACCTGTATTGTTATATTTATTATCCATGATACAGTTTCATCTGGTTACACTTATAAATAATATTCATTGATTATAAATCTGGACATTCAATTATTGGTTGCGTGCGAAATGAATAAATTAGATAGACTTTGCATATATAAATAAATGGACTTCCTTACTGTTTAAAAAAGTCCAAGGAGTGGGCTACAACTCTTAAGAGCAGTGAAATCCTGAATAGGACAGAAATTGGTGGCACAAGTTATTGGACAGGAGCCGTCAGAAGTTATCAGACTGCAACCGATAACAGAGGTTATCGGATTGGGGTCGATGGCAGAGATTATCAAACAGGAAGTGATGGCTGACGTTATTGGACTGAAACCGATGGCAGAGATTATCAGACTGGATCCAATAGTACAAATAAATAATAAATCACAGAAGTCTGAGCAGGAGATAGGGAGAACGAACGGCAGAGGTTATTAGTCTGGATCCAATGGCAGAAGTTGTTGGACTGAAACCGACGGCAGAGATTATTGGACTGGAACCAATAGTTCAGATAAATCACAGACGTCTGAGCAGGAGGTTCAGAGATTATGGGCCACATGTAATAGGGTGAGAGTTTCAGAAAGTGAGAGATTTTGGGAGAGTTTTCCCATGTTTTTTAAAGCATCAATCATTTACACTGCAAAACCAGGTTGATTTTGCCATGTAATTGATTGCTGCTTTAAAAAACATGGGAAAACTCTCCCAAAATCTCTCACTTTCTGAAACTCTCACCCTATTACATTTGGCCCTATGGGTCGCTGAATTTGCAATCCATTCGATTATCTAATGACTGCACATGCGTACGGATTGTAGCACGCATGTGCAACCTAAAATAGATTATTGGTTGCTGTAATGGCCCTGCAAAAAAATCTAGAAGTGGCGTAGCATGGATGGCACCAAGTGAAATGTAGATGAAACTAACACCAGTATAGGTGGGATTAATACCTCACTGCAGCTTTGTGGATGCCGTTGGCTTCAATATGCTTCGTAATGTAGTGCCCCCCAGACCTTAGACCACTGAGAGTGACCACAGACCCCAAACCTCCATCAAGCAGACAAACAACTCATTACCATAATCCCCTGAATATTACATTTCCTCACTCCTGCCCAGTAGAGCCCAGAAACACCTCAGACATTGTTAACCCCCAGATAGCACCCATTTCTCTCCCTGTAACAGATATAAATTGATATAGATGGGCGCCTGCCTTAGATAGAACAGGCTTGCCTACCCTCCCGGAATGGCCAGGAGGCTCCCGAAAATCGGATCTGCCACATGGCCCCCCAGGAAGGTGGGAAAGTCTCCTGCTTGCTGTCCAGAGCCCCCGCTCCCCCTTTCCTGCTGGTTCAATTACCACAAATCATGGGTCCGCCCCCTCTGGCGTGTTGCCTCTCCAGGCTTCTCCCGGACAGGTGAAAATCAAAGTCGAATATTTGCAGCATCGGGTACTCTGCTCTGTCATCCAGCAAAGGTTATTTGTGTGGTAGACGGGATGGAGCCACTACTCTGGTTAGGGGTGCATTTATCATCATAGAGCGATGCCGGTGCGGTGACATCGCATTGCGGTATTGTGCAATACCGCTGGGATGTATCAATGTAAGGGCGCAGGGACAGGGCGATAGCCCAGGGATGCGAAACCAGGCTGCCCAATGTTGATACATCGGGCAGCTTTGCATCCCCCATAGAAACCTCCTGGAGAGGGTCATGTTGGGAGGTATGCATCAGGAGGGACTGCAGCAGGAATCTCTGATACCTGCTGCGGTCTCTCCTGCTCTGCCGGCATCCACATTCCCTCCAACATGACCCATTGCATTCGGTACACAATGCTCTGTTCCTGGACTTCCCTGGTAATGTATGATTGCCGTCACCTGAGTTGAAACACCCTTCTTGTCAATTACCTAGTTCCACACAGGTGCTGGCAATCATACATTAACAGGGAAGTCAAGGAGCAGAGCATTGTGTACTGAATGCAATGGGTCATGTTGGAGGGTATGCATCCACATTCCCCATCGGTTTCTATGGAGGATGAAATGCTGCCCGATGTATCAATATCGGGCAGCATCGCATCCAGTCCATGGGCTAGGCTAGGGCCATTCTTAAGGCCCCCTAAAGCTGGCCATACATCTACAGATCGATTGTCAGATTGGGCTGGTTGGAACAAAATCCTGGTAATGGATGAGAGTAAATGACAGTTGACCATTTGCGTTGAAATGCTGGAAAACTGCCAAAAACTGTCATTCAGATATTACCATTACGAATCTGACAATCGATCTGTAGATGTAAGCGCAGCCCATTGTAGCCCACTGCCGGCCGGACACTGTGGTCAGCGGGGGGCAGCGCTAACAGCACATGTGCAGACACCCTGGGCACCCAGCTGAGCGCATCCCAGGTAATTATAGTATTTATGGAGAGCTAAATGGCATCTAAAATGATGTTCAGGCAAAGAAATATGATGTAATTGCAACTATTTGTATGTAGTGTCAATTTTACATATAAATATGCAACAGTAAAGCATGATCAACGTTACATTGACCATAGGTGAAAGCCCAGGATGGCGGCAGTGAGTAATATACTTGCCTAACACATTCCATACTTGCCTACCTGACTCTCTCCTTCAGGGAGAAAATGCTCTGTTCCTGGACTTCCCTGGTAATGTATGATTGCCATCACCTGTGGTGAAATGCCTTTCTTTATCAATTACCTAGCTCACCGCAGGTGATGGCAATGATACATTACCAGGGAAGTCCAGGAACAGAGCATTTTCTCCCTGAAGGAGAGGGTCAGGTAGGCAAGTATGACACATTCACAGCTGGAAAATTTGGTGATGTGATCCATAATCGAAGCTACAAAACTGTCTGGTGATCATTATACTCCAAGATAAATAAATGTAATGTACAAGAATGATCTCTATATTTATTCCTCCCTAACCTCTTTGTCCAGCATTTATTAGCATCGCCCTTGGTGTGATACAGACAGGCTGTTGATAGGCGTTGTCCTGATCATGTGACGAGGACCTAATGAGGAACCTGTCTTGTATAATCTCTAGAACCTCCTATAAATTATCTATGAGGATCACTACTGTCATGTTCATGCAAGTCTATGGTATGGTCACACATTCCTTAATCCTTTGAGTGCCAAGATCTCTGTCTTATGTTCAAAATTTCTGCTAAAACTGCCAGCGTCACTTACATTTGTTATATAAATTCAAATAAAAAATGTTGTGTAAAAAAAGATAATATTTCCTATATAATGTAAACATTACAGATCATTTCGAATAAAACGGTACTTGTGTAGTTTCACGGCGCCAGCAAGGGGACTCAGACGCACTGCGCCATACTGGCGCCGTGAAACTACACAAGTACCAATAAAACATATTTGCCATTTTCCACACCTATTTTGACAAATTTACTTGGCACTCAAATGGTTAATGACAGCATATAAAAAAAGGACAAGTAATAATAATAATAATTATTTTATTTATATAGCAGGACTAAAGGTGCTTTACAGACATCAAAAACAATGCACATAGTACAGCAGATTTAAACTGCACGGGAGAAAATTACAATGTCAAAACACAAAGTAAAGGCAGTATAAAGTTAAACTGGGTATATGGAGATAAAAACTGCCTGGGAGCAGTTGAAACGGCTGTGGGGTAATACAGCTGTTACTGTCTAGATGATGCTGACTTTTTAAATCACCTATTCTTCAACTCCGTGTGCCGGCTCCATTCCTCACGTTGTGGGGGGGTAAGTGCTTTTTATTATCAACCTTTATGTGCCTGGCACCGGGACTGTGTTTTACCAAGCGGAGTGCCCACCTGTGACCCCTGCATATATGCACCGCTATATACTCTGCCAACAAGTTAAGGCAGCCATCTTTGGTGCATTGCGTAGGATTATCCTGGTTGGAATAGGTTACCCCTAAAATAAATGAGACAAAATGGGGTGAATGCAGCATCCTAAAGCTCAGTGTACGAAATCACATTGTATGATTTTTAAACAATTTATTTGTATATTCTTGAGGAAAAGAAATATTTGAACAATCAAAAAGTTTAACTCAATACTTCGTAATGTAACCTCAGTTGGCAATTACAGAGGTCAAACGTTTCCTGTAGTTCCTGACCAGGTTTGCACACACTGTAGCAGGTATATTGTCCCACTCCTTCATGCAGATCTTCTCTAGATCTGTCATGTTTTGGGGCTGTCACCGGGCAACACGGACTTCCACAGATTTTCGATTGGGTTGAGGTCTGGAGATTGGCTAGGTCACTCCAGGACCTTGAAATGCTTCTTATGGAGCCACTCCTTAGTTGCCCGGGCGGAGTGTTTGGGGTCATTGTCATGCTGGAAGACCCAGCCACGTTCCATTTTCAATGGTCTTGCTGATGGATCAGTCGTCCTGTCCCCTTTGCGGAAAAGCAGCCCCAAAGCATGAGGTTTCCACCCCCATGCTTCACCGTGGCTATGGTGATTTGGGATACCACTCATCATTCTTTTCCCTCCAAACACGATGAGTGGAGTTTATACCAAAAAGTTATATTTTGCTCTCATCTGACCACATGACATTTTCCCAGTCCTCCTCTGGATCCTCCAGATGGTCACTGGCAAACTTTAGACGGGCCTGGACATGTGCTGGCTTAAGCAGGGGGACCTTTCGGGTGCTGCAGGATTTGAACAGTTGATCTCTTCTTACCAAGCTGCTTGCACATTGTTGAGTAGCTCATCCCAGCGTTGTGCAGCTCTACAATTTTGTACTTGGCATCCTTAGACAGCTGTCTGATCTTGTCCATGGTGGAGAGGTTGCAGTCTGACTGTTTGAGGGTGTGGACAGGTGTCTTTTATACAGATAACCAATTCAAACATTGCCATTTCCAAGAATATAATAATAAATTATTTAAATATCATACAATGTGATATCCTGTTCCCCCCCATCACCACCACCACCACCACCACCACATTCTGTATCTTACAGTTGAAGTGTACCTATGATGGAAATTACAGACCTCTCTCATATTCTCAAGTGGGTCAACTTGCACAATCGGTGGCTGTCCAGATGCTTTTTTGCCCCACTGTATGTGTCTGCTTTATGTACTGCCTCTGCTCCCGCCAGACTCAGCAAACTGTGGTGCCTGTACCTTCTTTGATCAGGGCCGGTGCTAGGGTGTTGGGCGCCCTCCTGCAAACTATAAATTTGCGCCCTCCCTCCCATACCCATACCTCTCAACTTCTGCAGTTGGGAGGTCGGGACTCTCGCGCAGGTCATGTTGGGATGTATGGCCTCTAAACTCTCTAAACTAGATCCAGATCAGGGGCGTAACTAGGGCCCCGCAGCCCTAGCGATGGCGGGGGGGAGCAGGCGCCAAGGGGGCGCAGGCCGGGTCCCGACACTGTAATCTGCGACAGCCGTGTGTTAGGTTATGCTACAGACAGCCGGGAGACAGGACTCCCGTAGCTGCCTGATTGACACAGGCTGTGCGGGGACTCCTGCCTGCAGTGCCTCATAGGGGACAGAGCGCCCCCACAACCCTGCAGACAAGGAGACAACCTTGTCTGCATCTCTGGCCGGGTTAACTGTTCAGGCAGCAGCGGGCAGCTGCTCCTCACAGAGAGGGCTCAAACGCTGCCTAGAGCTCCCTGCACGGATCATCAGACAGGAAGCGTGTGCAGCAGCAGCCAGCAGCTCCTCTCCCCGGCAGCCAGTGACTAATGTCCTCCTCAATGGTTAGTGCTTTTACGTGAAGGTGGAGGAGTAGTAATGTGTGTGTGTGCTATACATACATCAATATATGTTTGCAGGTATTCTGCATGTGTGTTATATGCTGTGTGTGTGTGTTGTGTTTATGCATGCTGTATGTGTGTATATGATATGGTGTGTGTGTTTGTTGTGTTTATCATGTTATATGCACAATATGTTTGTAGGTATGCTGCATGTGTTTATGCTGTGTATGTCTTATATGCTGTGTGTGTTGTACTGTATGTGTGTATAGGATATGCTGTGTGTGGGTTTTGTGTATGCATGCTATTTGTATGTTTGTAGGTATGCTGCATGTGTATGTACAGTATACTGTATTTATGTATGTATGTTGTGTGTCTGTATATATGTATGCTATGTGTGTGTGTGTGTATGCATAAATGCTATGTGTGCGTGTTTGTATGTATGTATGTATGTATGCAAGACAAGGTGGGCCCCTAAAAATGACAATGGGCCTGATGTAATGGCATCTGCGTTCGGCGCCCGTGTAGGATGCCAGCCAATCTTTTTAAAGATGCATTCAATTACAGGGAAAAACGTGCCTTGTAAAAGATTGGAACTTAAAAAAAGTCTGACCAGCCCATAGTCATTTGCTAGGGCCATACCTTGTCTTAAGTACCCCGGCCCCATTGGTCAGGAGCCAAGCTGCGCGTGCCCTCACCCCTGCCCCCAGTGCCCACAGCAGAAACTACCACCTCACCCAATAGGTAATGCCACTATAATATCTAACAATGCACATTTGTAGTGTGTGTGTGTGTACAATACATGTGTGTATGTGTGTGTTTGACATTTTATATATATATATATATATATATATATATATATATATATATAATGTCAAACACACACATACACACGTGTATTGTATATATTGGGGGGGCGCCAAAGACTTTTTTTGCAGGGGGGAGAACATTTTCTAGTTACGCCACTGATCCAGATGCCAGCAGTTTGTTCATCAAAGATGAGGGGGTTAATGCTGCAGAGACCTTGAGCCATGTCTGACAACTTCTGACACCATGTAGATGTAGAAGGACTGGAGCGACAGCTTCAGGAGTGACACAGAAGGTGCTGCTTATTCAGCATCAGAAACATAACTACACTCACTTCAGGGATCAGGAACCTCCTAGCAGGCGTGGCCAAAAAAACACACAGACCATGCCAGATTCTGGCCAGTCATACATTTAAAGCTGTGTACACACGGGGGCGATAGGGGCTAAAATCGCTGGAAATATGGTCACTGGCGACCATATTGCTAGCGATTGGAGTGCGCACCAGTGATAAATCGCTCCCGTTTTTAGCCCCTTATGATCGCTGGTCGCAGGAGCTTGCTCCTGCGACCAGATGATTACCTCTGCTGCTCCCCCGACAGAGGTTCCATCTCTGGTCGCTGATGAAAAGGAGAAACTGAGCAATATATCTCCCCCGTGTGTACGGGGCTTAACAGTCAACATTTTCACAAAATGTCAACATATAAAATGTCATCATATGACATGCCAACATTCTCCCAGAATGTAAACGGTTAGGGTTAGGCTGCAAGAGGTGAAGGTTGGGCACAAGTGGGAGGGTTAGGGGCTAGCAAAGGTATATGGGGAAAGATCACTGCAACTGGAGTAGTAAATAAAAATAAATACTTAGAATAATATAATAGAAATACACAAATGTAGGGGAGGTAGTCTGTCTTCACAAATGATACAGTGCGTGCTCCTATAAAATTATTTATATTTATATATATATATATATATATATATAGAGAGAGAGAGAGAGAGAGAGAGAGAGAGAGAGAGAGCAGTTACACTCATGGTAATGTCTCTTGATATAAAACATCATAAAAAATTAAACATAGACATACAATTTAAATCACACATAAAAAATTAGAAAAAATACGAAACGCGTTGACGTCATTTCCTTCTTGCTTGGATTCTTGCTAGTAGTGCTCAAGACACTAAACATTTTTCTTATTTTTCCTTTTAGGAGTTAGCAGTACTCAACGGGACCATCGCAGGATCAGAAGACCATCAGGAATGTGTTGTCAACATTCTAATCCTATTGAAATTCATCACTGTCCACTAGGGATGGCCATCGACTATCGATGTTCCCAAAACATCGATCATTGGGACCTAGTGCTTGATGTTTTGGGCATCGATAGTGGATGATCGAATGGATGGCTTCCGATAGTAAAAATTGAGTGCGCAGCGTCATTGCGTCCAGCGGCGTCACTGCGGGCGGCCCGCCCCGCCGGAAGGTGCGCACATGCGCAAAAGAAACTTAAACTGGATTGATGGCTAAAGTTTCTTCTGCGCATGCGCACGGATCCCGGCCGAGCAGGCTGCCCGCAGCGTGACAACAAAAAGCTGAAAAGTCCCAAGGCGCTACCAGTCCTTGCAGCCGTAACTCCAAAACGAGGACCACTGGGTAATCCTCCTGTACAACTCTCCAAAACAAATAGGAATTGCTGGAGCTGGACTTGTATGTTCCAATGTGGATATTTTCTCGTGCAAATATGAAACAAGAAAAAATTTGTATAAATAACACAAATATATATTAAGGTAAGTGGGGTGAGATTAACCCAAAAAAGGAAGTCGTACCACGACTCACACTTTGTGTGCTGTTACAAGTGTGTAACGGTTTCTTTAAGGGTCCACCAAAGTGATAAGCAAATAAGCACTACCAAGAGATAGACGAAATCAATCACAGGTGCATACCATACTCACTGATTGAACAGGAGTTTTAAACATATAAAGGTATCTTTCAACCAAGGATCCCAATCGCATCAATACACATCAATATAAAGTAGGGTCACTTCGTACCATACTCACAAATAGTACTGGTACCATAAGCGTATAAAGGTATCTTTTGGTGGACTGGTTACTGGCAGGACTCCACTAGTCAAGTTCCCACGTGGCAGCAGATGAACCCAAAAATAGAGGGATGACCAGTCTCAGTAACAAAATTTATTTATAAAACTGTAAAGTGGCCCATTGGCCAAAGGGCACGATACAGAATAAAAGGATGAATGGACAAAAAAATGTACATGAAAATAACTCACTTGACATCCAACATGTTTCGGCGGTCTCTGCCGGCTTTTCCATCCATCCAACCCTCCCGCATTTCCATCCATCACCCGGGACCCCCCACCCGGCGGGGGGGGTCCGCGGGTCAAATGACGCGTTCGTATCATTTTAGCCCCGCCCCTCGCAGTGCAATGACTGAAATACCGACATTGCACTGCCGGGGGCGGGGCTAAAATGACGAGTTTGCTATAGTCAGACTCCCAATAGAGCAGCCCGTCCGTTGCTCCGCCCCCGGACCGCCCCTTTCCCCTCCCGGCGATGGCCACACACCCCCTACTTCAGTGAGCTGGCTGCCCTCTCCCGGAGAGGGCAGCATAGAAGTCGGCAAGTATGCACTAGATGAGGTACTAAAAGATATTGCTCAGAAAGGCCATTTAGATTGATAACAGCAGCTACTGCATGTGTTAGAGCAGTGGCGGCTCCAGAGGAGGAGCTGCAGAGCAGTTTAAAATTCAAATAGGGGAGCCACACCCACTTTAACGCCAAACGGACTCACTGGCAGTAGGTGTGGCTCCCCTGTTTGAAATTTGAACTGTGCAGCAGCCCCTCCCCTGGAGCTGCCACTGGTTAGGGGACTTAAGCCCCTTTCACACGCTCCGGCTCCTGCCGGGCGGCGAAACCCTGCACAGCCAAAAGCCAGGCCGTACACAGAAGTTAATAATGGACATGATTGTGTCCATTCACACGGGACGGCCACGGCTATGAAAACAGAGAATGACAGAAGATTTCTGCTTGCCTATAATTAGGGGATGGTTTATTAGACCGACAAGCATAAGGTCAACACATGATAAAAGGTTTACACCAGGGGCGTAACTAGATCTCTCTGGGCCACATAGCAAAATTTGAAAAGGGGCCCCCCTTTGTACAGTGTGACACACACACATGGGTAGTATGGGGATAAAAAGTGTCACAAAAACATTGACACGGGGTAGGAGGGTACAAAACTTCATATATGGGGGGGGGGTTTGGAACGTACATGGTGCCAAAATGCACATACAGCGGCAGGGGGTCACACACAGAAGGATGTAGGGGTACAAGGTTACACACACAGGGGTAGTGGGCTACAGGGGGGGTCACACTCAGAGGAAGGTGGTACAGTGGACCACACTGGGCATTAGGGGCGAGAAGGTGTCATACACAGGGATAGGGGGTTCAGGGGGTCACACACCAGGGGGAGGGGTCACACAGAGGAAGGTTGTAGAGGGTGGGAAAGGTTTCACATAGAGGGTATGTGTGGTGGTGGTGGGGGGGTCAGAAACCAGGGATGAGGGTGAAAGAGGAGACAAGGTGCTACACATGGGAATAGGGGGTGCAGGAGGTAATACAGCAGGGATGATTGGGGGTTGAGGGGTGTCACACACACACACACACACACACACACAGGAAGAGGGTAGGTGGGGCATAAGGTTTAATGCACACACAAGGGATCACACACAGGTTACATGGTTTCATGGGCACTTACAAAGGAAGGGAGGCCCGTCAATTCAGACACAGGGTGAAGAGGAAACCAGGCTGAACTGACCTATGCTAAACAGCTGCACTTGATGATGGCGGCACCATCCGGAGGCACAGTGTCATCCCTGTTTGGGAACTGGAGGCAGCCCTAGAGCTGCTTCCCCTCATTGTGCCGGATCTGCTAGGCGGGGAGGGGGCAGGGCAACATCTCCGGTGCTTCTGGGAAGAGGGTGGGAAGAGTACATCTGCGGCTCACATATCTCCAGCAGCTGGAGGGGGGGTGCTACCGCTGCCGTGGGTGCCTCTGCACACAGTCATAGTGCAGTGTAATTGGGTGCAGAGGGAGCAGCGGGCCCTACAAACAGCTCGGGCCCCATAGCTGCTGCACCCCCTGCACCCTTGGTAGTTCCCCCACTGGTTTACACGTTCAAAAAAGGTTGACACAAGCAAAAGGTTGACATGGAAACAAGGTCGACATGATTCTTCCATTTTTTGGGGTGCCTATGTTGACATCCGTCAGCATGGACACTGTATATGTGTAACGCATCCCCTCGCATGGCTCGTTATGCCCTCCATGCTTCAGGCACACTATTATATGCTCCCTCTATGCCCATTGGGATGGTAAAGTATGAACAATCTGGTTAAAAAAAATAATCATGTTTTACTCATGCAGTGAATTAGCATCAGCTTTGGTTACTTACTAATAATTGCAGGTCAATAGATTATGAATTTTTTATTCCCTGCAAATCATAAGAGGCAGCAAATTCAGTGATAGATTATATATTTCCATAGGTTATTAAAGGTGGTGTCCTAAAATCAGTCGAGTGGTTACACACTTATATTCTAAATTACAGGGTGTCACAGGGAGAGAGCGTGGGTATTTCACACATTGGCATTGTATAAAAGGGACAGTTTCAGTGGTGGCAGGGTTTGTCTTTTGCAAGGAAAGGTAAGGAAATGCATTGTCAGTAGTTTGGGATCATTTGTGTCTTAGTAAATAGAAGGTGAGGTGTAATGTAGAAGAGGTACAGTGCAGATAGCAGATGAGATGTAATGTAGAAGGGGTACAGTACAGATAACAATGAGGTGTAATGTAGAATGGTACAGTACAGATAGCAGATGAGGTATAATGTAGAAGGTTACAGTACATATATCAATGAGGTGTAACGTAGAAGGGGTACAGTACAGATAGCAGATGAGTTGTAATGTAGAAGGGGTACAGTACAGATAGCAGATGAGGCGTAATGTAGTAGGGGTGCAGTACAGATAGCAGGTGAGCTGTAATGTAGTAGAGGTACAGTACAGATAGCAGATGTGGTGTAATGTAAAAGGTGTACAGTACAGATAGCAGATGGGGTGTAATGTAGAGGGTTACAGTACAGATAGCAGATGAGGTGTAATATAGAAAGGGTACAGTACAGATAACAATGAGGTGTAATGTATAAGGTTACAGTACAGATAGCAGATGAGGTGTAATGTAGAAGAGGTACAGTACAGATAGCAGATGAGGTGTAATGTAGAAGAGGTACAGTACAGATAGCAGATGAGGTGTAATGTAGAGTGTTACAGTTCAGATAGCTGATGAGGTGTAATGTAGAAGAGGTACAGTACAGATAGCAGATGAGGTGTAATGTAGAGGGTTACAGTTCAGATAGCAGATGAGGTGTAATGTAGAACAGGTACAGTACAGATAGGAGATTAGGTGAAATGTAAAAGGGGTACAGTACAGATAGCAGATGAGTTGTAATGTAGAAGGGGCAGAGTACAGATAGCAGATGAGGTGTAATGTAGAAGAGGTACAGTACAGATAGCAGATGAGGTGTAATGTAGAAGAGGTACAGTGTAGATAGCAAGTGAAGTGTAATGTAGAAGAGGTACAGTACAGAAAGCAGATGAGGTCTAATGTAGAGGGTTACAGTACAGAGAGCAGATGAGGTGTGATATAGAAGGGGCAGAGTATAGATAGCAGATGAGGTGTAATGTAGGAGGGGTATAGTACAGATAGCAGATGAGGTGTAATATAGAAGGGGCAGAGTACAGATAGCAGATGAGGTGTAATCAGGGGATAAAGTAAGGGGTGAACTGAGTTCCACCAATCTAATGGTGAGGTGGAACACTTTAACCTCCACATTGGCCCTGCACAGTAATTCTCACAGAAAAGCATTCTAGTTTGCAGGGGGATGCCATAAACCCTACCACTGGCCCTGTCTCTGCCTAATAGGGGGAGGGGTGTTATTAGGCGCCATAGAGAAATGAGTTCCCCCACCTCGGTATGACCACTTTATGCCCTGGGTGTAATGTAGGAGGGGTACAGTACAGATAGCATATGAGGTGTAATATAGAAGAGGTACAGTACAGATAGCAGATGAGGTGTAATATAGAAGAGGTACAGAACAGATAGCATATGAGGTGGAATGTAGAAGGTTACAGTACAGATAGCGGATGAGGTGTAATATAGAAGAGGTACAGTACAGATACCATATGAGGTGTAATATAGAAGAGGTACAGTACAGATAGCAGATGAGGTGCAATATAGAAGAGGTACAGAACAGATAGCATATGAGGTGTAATATAGAAGGGGTAATGTACAGATAGCAGATGAGGTGCAATATAGAAGAGGTACAGAACAGATAGCATACGAGGTGTAATATAGAAGAGGTACAGAACAGATAGCAGGTGAGGTGCAATATAGAAGAGGTACAGTACATATAGCAGATGAGGTGTAATGTAGAGGGTTACAGTACAGATAGCAGATGAGGTGTAATGTAGAAGAGGTACAGTACAGATAGCAGATTAGGCGAAATGTAAAAGGGGTACAGTACAGATAGCAGATGAGTTGTAATGTAGAAGGGGTACAGTACAGATAGCAGATGAGGCGTAATGTAGTAGAGGTACAGTACAGATAGCAGATAAGGTGTAATGTAAAAGGTGTACAGTACAGATAGCAGATGAAGTGTAATGTAGAGGGTTACAGTACATATAACAGATGAGGTGTAATATAGAAAGGGTACAGTACAGATAACAATGAGGTGTAATGTAGAAGGTTACAGTACAGATAGCAGATGAGGTGTAATGTAGAAGAGGTACAGTGCAGATAGCAAGTGAAGTGTAATGTAGAAGAGGTACAGTACAGATAGCAGATGAGGTGTAATGTAGAGGGTTACAGTACAGATAGCAGATGAGGTGTAATATAGAAGGGGTACAGTACAGATAGCAGATGAGGTGTAATGTAAAAGCGGTACAGATAGCAGATTAGGTGTAATGTGGAGGGTTACAGTACAGATAGCAGATGAGGTGTAATGTAGAAGAGGTACAGTACAGATAGCATATTAGGTGAAATGTAAAAGGGGTACAGTACAGATAGCAGATTAGTTTTAATGTAGAAGGGGTACAGTACAGATAGCAGATGAGGCGTAATGTAGTAGAGGTACAGTACAGATAGCAGATGAGGTGTAATGTAAAAGGTGTACAGTACAGATAACAGATGAGGTGTAATATAGAAAGGGTACAGTACAGATAATAACGAGGTGCAATGTAGAAGAGGTACAGTACAGATAGCAGATGAGGTGTAATGTAGAAAGGGCAGAGTATAGATAGCAAATGAGGTGTAATGTAGGAGGGGTACAGTACAGATAGCAGATGAGGTGTAATATAGAAAGGGTACAGTACAGATAACAATGAGGTGTAATGTAGAAGGTTACAGTATAGATAGCAGATGAGGTGTAATGTAGAAGAGGTACAGTGTAGATAGCAAGTGAAGTGTAATGTAGAAGAGGTACAGTACAGATAGCAGATGAGGTGTAATGTAGGAGGGGTATAGTACAGATAGCAGATGAGGTGTAATATAGAAGGGGCAGAGTACAGATAGCAGATGAGGTGTAATCAGGGGATAAAGTAAGGGGGGAACTGAGTTCCACCAATCTAATGGTGAGGTGGAACACTTTAACCTCCACATTGGCCCTGCACAGTAATTCTCACAGAAAAGCATTCTAGTTTGCAGGGGGATGCCATAAACCCTACCACTGGCCCTGTCTCTGCCTAATAGGGGGAGGGGTGTTATTAGGTGCCATAGAGAAATAAGTTCCCCCACCTCGGTATGACCACTTTATGCCCTGGGTGTAATGTAGGAGGGGTACAGTACAGATAGCATATGAGGTGTAATATAGAAGAGGTACAGAACAGATACCATATGAGGTGCAATATAGAAGAGGTACAGAACAGATAGCATATGAGGTGTAATATAGAAGAGGTACAGAACAGATAGCAGGTGAGGTGCAATATAGAAGAGGTACAGAACAGATAGCATATGAGGTGTAATATAGAAGGGGTAATGTACAGATAGCAGATGAGGTGTAATATAGAAGGGGTAATGTACAGATAGCAGATGAGGTGCAATATAGAAGAGGTACAGAACAGATAGCATATGAGGTGTAATATAGAAGGGGTAATGTACAGATAGCAGATGAGGTGCAATATAGAAGAGGTACAGAACAGATAGCAGGTGAGATGCAATATAGAAGAGGTACAGAACAGATAGCATATGAGGTGTAATATAGAAGAGGTACAGAACAGATAGCAGGTGAGGTGCAATATAGAAGAGGTACAGTACAGATAGCAGATGAGGTGTAATATAGAAAGGGTACAGTACAGATAATAATGAGGTGCAATGTAGAAGGTTACAGTACAGATAGCAGATGAGGTGTAATGTAGAAGAGGTACAGTACAGATAGAAGAAGAGGTGTGATATAGAAGGGGTACAGTACAGATAGCAGATGAGGTGTAATGTAGAAGAGGTACAGTACAGATAGCAGATGAGGTGTAATGTAGAAGGGGCAGAGTATAGATAGCAGATGAGGTGTAATGTAGGAGGGGTACAATACACATAGCAGATGAGGTGTGATATAGAAAGGGTACAGTACAGATAGCAGATGAGGTGTAATGTAGAAGGTTACAGTATAGATAGCAGATGAGGTGTATTGTATATAACACCTTACGTCTCGGATTTAGTGGGACTGTATTGGATTTGGAATATGTGGCCCAGTTCCCGGGAATAATGGGAGAGTTTAGTTATCATTTGTTTAGTAGGTGCTGTAGGGGAAAGACTATAAACAATCAGAAGTTTATCAAACAAGTGTAATCTTGCAATAACCGAGCAGGGTCACCAGTGAGTAGTACCCATGTGTTTGTATTGGGGTAGGCTAAAAAGCATTTCCCTCAAAGTAGTTTTACAGAATTTTAGTAGACTGTTTCCTCCTGTATAATGGAGGTTATTCCGGTTCATTCGCTCAGATGCGAATTCGCATCCTTGTGAGTGAACCAGATCCTACCTTGCAAATGGTGGTCCGCTGGCCCACCATTCGCAAGGCACGTACGTTCGCACTGGCTGCGAATGGATGTTTTACACAAACATCCATTGGCATGCCTCTGGGACCCTCCCACCTCTTTCAATGGTCGCCGATCATCCAAAGATGTGTAAGGTGCAAACATATGTAAGGTTGCTCTGAGCAACCCTACATATGAGTGTACGCTCGGGGGGAAGTGGGCGAGCGGCACACATCTGGTCATGTCAGCTGCCCACCCTCCTCATGTCCGTCACGGACGCATTAGCATGAGAACACCCAGAACACTGGGTGTTCTCAGATGCTAATGGTCCACCCTGCCCCGCCCCCCCCCCCCCAGTGGCGGGACGCACCAAGCGCATGCACAACACCAAAACATCGGCCACATGCATATGCACTCGGCCTTATGAATGGATCTGAATAAGGTCCAACATGTATAATAATGTGTTACATGTAATAACACACAAGAAAAGAAAAATCACTGTGACTAAGAAAAATACACTGCGGCCAATATACTAATCATCAGATAGAGGTAGAGATGTGCGCTGAGTGATCGCACCCTGCTCCCAATACCTTCCTTCCCCTACAAGGACAGTAATAAATTCCACAGAAAATGTAGTAGCATCCCATGTATCTAGGAATTTGCTAAAATCCTTGCCTTAAATCAAACTAGAATTTGCAGATTGTAATTGATGCCAAGTTTCCCCAAATAATATTATAGGAAGTATGGCTGCAGACTTGTGTGGAGATGGTGCAGTGGGGGTGAGAGGTGAGCGTAGGGCCAGGAGTAGGGTGCACAGCTATAGGAAACCATGTTACAGTATAATTGCTCTCTTGCAGGAACATGGCGTCGCTGACACTCTTGGTCGGCTTGTTGGTGATAGCACAGGCATGTAAGTATCTGCTGCTTCCTTTTACATGCACATACACCATCTCGCATGGAGTCTTGTTTCTCTGATCACACTGGGTGATTTTGCCTAGAGTGTATGCACAGCGATGATGGGGGTAATCACTGGGCGGAAAATCGCTCAGTGCATACACACTGCATACACACTGAGAGATGTTTGCCCATTTAGGAAATTTTCCCTGGGGGCTGGACAACTATGCAAAGTATTCCGCCCTGTTGCTCATCTGCTGGCAATACAGCGGTCTCCTCTGATGGTACGGGACCGCTGGCCCGTACACACTGGGTGGCTTTTGAGCTGAAAGCAGCTCAAACGAAGCTCAAAATAACCCAGTGTGTGTGGGCCTTTAGCGTGTACACTTCCGCCAACCCTTGTTATGGGCAAGAGGATCGTCACAATAAGGCTCCTCTTCCCCATATGCATGTCTTGGAAAATTGCAGAGCTTTTCATACATACCTTACCCCCAAGTCAGTGCTGTTATGTGTGATCAAATTGTCACCACTCAGTACCTTCCCTGAAACGCCCTATTTCATGGAAAGACAGATCCATGCATACTCATAAAAGGTCAATTTGCGTCATAGGGAACATTAAATTGCTTTTATCTGGTTGCAAGAGCTGGGTGCACATATGACGATATGCATACCAAGCTTCATTTTTAAGAGGTGCTGGCATAGCATGCTTGCCAATGCCAAGCTTGAGTATGGACTTTTTTGGTGGGGAGAAGGTGCCAAAAAAGATGAGCAGCCACAGTATATGGCATCTACCAATCCAAATGCTCCATTCCCCCGTGTTACAGCCACATCACTAACTTGGACCTGTAGCAGCTAGCCTATTTGATCCTAAGCAATGCAAGTGCAGAAGTAGGTGAATACCACCCCCTGCCTGCATTTGCGATCGCAGTTTAAGAGAGATATGCTCCTCTGCAACTGCAGCCTGAATAACTCAGGCTGTCAGTTGCAGGGCAGCTTAAAAGGCCAAGGAATCTGCCCCTCATGGTGCAGTCCCTGTACTGGCCACTCCTAGAAAATGACACACCACCGTTCCAGGAACAGCTGGATGCCCCGCCCTTTCTCGCAAATGTCTGCCTGGCAATCATGCTTTGGTGGTGGCATCTTTGCAATGGGATCGCAGGACTCTTCTGACATATGTACAGGATAGGTGTTGCATATGCGCAGTTTTCCATTAAATGGGAAACTGTGCTGCCAATAGCTGATAGCTTTTGCAAATCGTAGTGAATAAGGCTCTCAGTTGTGTAACCAGTAATTTTGTTGTAATTTTACAGATTCACAACCGCTGTCACCCTTTTTCTGGTTAGCAAACGAAAGGGCACGGCATTCTGGTGGTAACAATGGAGGAGGTGGTAACAGTGGAGGAGGAGGTGGTAACAGTGGAGGAGGAGGTGCTAACACTGGAGGAAGTCACCCAAGTGGAGGTAACGGAGGAGGAAGTCCCACAAGTGGAGGAGGTGAAAGTTATGGAGGAGGAGGTCCATCCAGTGGAGGAAGTGTAGGTTACGGAAGAGGTCCCTCCAGTGGAGGTTATGGAGGTCCTCCCAGTGGAGTAGGTCACTCAAGTGGAGAAGGTGGAGGTTACGGAGGCAGACACTCAAATGGTGGAGGTGAAGGTTACGGCGGAGGTCCCCCCAGTGGAGGTTATGGAGGTCCTTCCAGTGGAGGAGGTGGAGGTTACGGAGGAGGACACTCAAATGGAGGAGGTTATGGAGGAGATCCCTCTAGTGTAGGAGGTGGAATTTACAGAGGAGGTCCCCCCAGTGGAGGTTATGGAGGCGGTCCCCCCAGTGGTGGTTATGGAGGAGGTCCCCCCAGTGGTGGTTATGGAGGAGGAGGTCCCCCAAGTGCAGGACATGGAGGTTATGGATTTGGAAGTCCCACCATTGGAAGAGGAGGCTATGAAGGAGGTTCCAACATCGGTGGAGGAGGATATGGAGACGGAGGCTCTAATACAGGAGGAAGTTGGAGACTGGCAAAGTTGGACTGCACAGATGTGAAAACAAATACAAATACAGCTAAATGCCCATCAGGTGAGATTTCAAAATCAGCCATTCCTCTATGTTGTCTATACTTCCTAGTGAATGGATAACCTGTATATATATTGGTGCATAAAGGGGCTAGTATGGAGTTGGAGTAATCTTCTAGAGTAAAATATGCAAACAGGCATTTATCAGAAATCGCATTTCCAATGTGATCTGGGCTAGATTGTATTGCAGCATGTGATTATTCTCTCAGAATGTATTAATAAACACCCACAGGGACATGTGCTCCAAAAGGTGAACTGTGCTCTGAGTACTTCCGCGGCTACTGTGTATTCAGGGTCCCACTGACCTCTGCATGCATGGCCACTGCCGGGGAGGCTACAGCAGGCTGTGGGTATTCACATTCCGGAGGTTGGTAAACCTTGCAACATTGCATCCTCCATAGGAAACTGCTGTTGCAGGAATAAACAGATCGCAGCAGGTACCAAAAATATAAGCTGTGGTCCCACTGTCATACATTTGGGGGGTATTAAATATTTGCAGTAAGCACAGAAAACAGGTGTTTTGGGAAAAGACAATATTTATTTATATATGGGCCCCTAAGTATAGTAAGGGTTGTTTGTGTAATTGGCAACAGACAGAGATGCACATACTTCAGACACAGTGGGGTAGTGCTAGTGGTAACCCTCACTAGGTATCCGCTTCCATTTCCACCCGGGAGAGGGAGGGGGTGCTAATTACCCAGGCATAGATCTGATTGAGGGGGCCCAGTGGAGAAATGGGGTCACCCCAGCCAGTGGCGTAAGTTCATACCAAGTGCCCGGAGGCAAGATACATGTTGGTGCCCCCCCCCCCCCAATGCACGATTTAAAGAAGCTGATTTTGGCCCCGTTTCGCAGGTAGGGGGTTTACGCATGCGGAAATCATTCGATGGTCACCGAATATTGAATGATTTACGCTCTGGACGGCTGCATGTGAGGGGATGTGTTCTTGTATGCATCTCCTCGCAAGTTAGCAAGGGATTCTGAATGGTCATTCAAATCTATGTTATGTATCTCCTGTATACAGATACGAGATAGATGATAGATAGTGGTCTGCAATGCATATATATATATAGCAACCAAGCCTGCTGGCACTCACAAAAAAAGTATAGAAATAGATATATACTTTTTTTGTGAGTGCCAGCAGGCTTAGACGCTATATATATATATATATATATAATATTTAGAGCCACGTTAGGGTCCCCAACAACCAACCCGTCACCCCTATGTTGAACTTTTAACAAGATGGTCACTCACACGAAGTGGCGCTGCACAGCTTGTCCCACTGTTTCACTGCTGCCGGAGGATGGGGTCCAGGAACCTCTCCATATCCAGGCCAGGCAGCAGCTAACATGCCGGCTGCCGGCTGGCTGTCCCCTGCTTGTGCTGCAGCAGCGCTGTGTGACACCCACGGGGCCTGATGCTGTAGAAGTACAGCGTCAGGTGCAGCCAGCAGCCGGGTGACAGAGAGGAGGGGGAGAGGGTACCGCCAGGCAGCTATTCTAATGCAGGTCTGGACTATCGGAGGAAATGGAGCCAGTGCCCCCTGTAAGGCTGACGCCCGGCGGCAGATGACTCCATTGCCTCCGGGAGTTGCGCCACTGACCCCAGCACATGTTGCTGTGTGCTGTGCTGCAATGTGGCCAGGGAAGTGTTTAAAGTAAAACACTTTCTGTATTTTAGCCTAAGGGTGCATGACAACGCCTCCCGCCATTAGGTGAAGCCCCCTGAAAAATATCTGGGCCCGACTCTCTACTGCCCTGGCCACTGCTGATTGCAAATTCACCTATTAAGCTAATCAGTTTCCTCAATGCATAATGCATATATATTTATTTATTTATTAATTAACAGTTTCTTATATAGCGCAGCATATTCCGTTGCGCATTAGAAAGGAGACAATGATACAACAAACAGGGTATTTACAGACAGTCAAAATGTAGGAGAGTCCTGCTCTAAAGCTTACAATCTATAGGGAATTAGGCATTGATACATAAGGATAGATACTGTATTCTTTATTGTATCGATTCCACCAGAATGCAAGGTTCAGTGACTGGTTCTGGAATTTGATAAGCTTGCCTAAAGAAATTAGTTTTTAGGGAACGCTTATAGGTTTGGAGACTGAAGGAGAGTCTTATTGTGCTTGGGAGGGCATTCCACAGAGTGGGAGCAGCCCGATGAAAGTCCTGCAGTCGGGAATGGGAGCGAATAATGATATATTAAATGGCTATGGGCCTGATTCAGACCTGAAGGCACAGCCGCAATTTTGCATGGCCATCAATCGGCATAGCCTCTGCCCCACTTCCGTGAAATCCTTGCAAATGGATGTGTACGGCTGCACATTTGTTTGCACTGTGCGCTCTGTCTGACGATGAAGACTCGGATCGCCATCCCGATGGTTATAGGCACTGGCCACAATGCGCCTGTTTATAAAATGGTGCCGGGTGCCTCACCCCCAAACTGACAGGCGGCTACAAGCGAAATCTCAAGACCTTTTCTGCACATGCACCTACCATACTGTAAAATACAACACTGAACAGTCTGTTGCCCCCCGCCATTATGTCTTCCTGAGGCATTTCCACAATTATCGTTGAATTTGTAATACA
Source organism: Crinia signifera (assembly GCF_055691185.1). NCBI lineage: Eukaryota > Metazoa > Chordata > Amphibia > Anura > Myobatrachidae > Crinia > Crinia signifera. Next base: position 287,237,846 of record NC_139220.1, on the reverse strand, counting down.
ACAATAGCCTGAGCGACGGCATCTCATTTTATACCTACTGGCTGCCATGTACAGGTAATGAATGAACTAAGCACACTTTGCTAGCAGGATAACGTCATCTTCCTTGTGTTTCAGGATATATCCCTACTTGTTGCGTATGTGGAATGACATGTAGAACATCATATAACATTATTAATACGGACACCTGCCACTGCCAGTGTGCTAACGTTGAGTGGACCACCGCCCGTTGCTGCCGGACCATCTAACAGTGCCACCTGGATGCCGCTTGTTTTACAATCTTTCTCCATCATCATTTTAATATCAGTAGTAAAAAATAAAAAAACAGTCCCGAAACATGTATTTATTAACATTTATTTGTATATTGCCAATGTATTCAGCTGTGCTTTGGGTATTTATATTTCACTGTGCTTTAGGTATTTAACAAGGAGGTTTCTTAAGGTGGCCATACACCGCTGTGACTTCTCTTAGCAGTGTGTGGCCATCTGATACCCCTTTAGCCTTATGACATTGGAGGGGGTCCGAGTCGGAGTTTGGAAGCAGGTCAGAGTTCAGACTCGCGTACGTTGCGCACGGGACCCCACATCGGACCCAATGGGATGTCAAACACATCTGATTTGGGATGATTTCACCTGATTTATTAACCCGATCCGTCTAAATCGGGTAAAATCTGCCCAAATCGGACCCCCCGATTAACCCCTTAAATGGCAGTCCCGAGAATTTTCCGGGCTGTGCCTCAGTGCCCAGTCTGGCAAGCCCGGAAAATTATCAGGATTACCACTGTTTGGAGCCAGGCTCCCTCCCCTCTGCGGCGCCGCCTCCTCCCTCCTTCTTCCCCCCTCCCCTCCTGGTTTCTTATTGAAGTCCCCTGCTTGACAAGCCGGCTGCCGGGGACAGGTACGCGGCGCGCGGGGTGGCACAGGTCTGGGATGCCACTGATTGACAGTTCAGCGGCGCTGCCCGGACCCAAGGCGGTAGTGGTGTTTTTTTTAAGGGAGCGCTCCCCATAAAAAACTCGCCCAGTGGGGAGCGCTCCCCAAACCCCCCCCCCCACCACTGAAGGGGTTAAGGATTTAGAACCCCTAACATAAAACAACTAAAACCAAACTTCTGACAATACAATGCAAAAAATCCAGGTAACATTCCTATATAATTACATGTTTGCTCATTTGACAAATAAAATGTATGCAGAAAGTATATGCCCACTAATATTAGGGTGGATGTATTAAGCGTCCCTGCACTGATCACAAGCATAGCAGGAGGATGTAGCAATGATGTATGCTTGTACAGCTAAAATCACAAAGGACAGGTCTCCTGATTACAGGCACAACCCCAATTTTCAGGCAACCGTTGGTCCAGAAACTTCTTTAATCCGGACACATCGGGTGCCTGCCGGAAGTAAGTAATGTTTTCTTTTTTAGACATAGTGGGTACTGTGGGAGGGCTTAGAAGTAGTTGTGAGGACAGTAGGTGGGTTTAGAGAGGGAGTGGGAGGGTATTGGGATGCAGGGGGGATCAGGTTGCAGGTGGGGGGGGGGTCATGCTGCGGGGACCGATAAGCGCTGCGTGAGGTGAAATGCTCTGTAAACTGGAGACAAGCTGCGGGTGGTGTGGCGGAGGTGAGAGCTGGGCTGTGGGAATCGCGATACGGGGTTATGGTGCTTTAAAATAGTATCACTGATAATCCGGTAATCTGGCTCAGTGCTGGAACCGACGATGCCGGATAATCGGTGTTCAACCTGTAGTAAGTAAAAACCAGAACGTCGGACCAGACAGCAAACTGCACTCCTGAGCTTGTAGTGTCCGGTCCAGAGGGTGTTCTGTCCAGAGGTATGCCAGTGATACTTTCACAAGGGACATGTGGAAGGTGAGATTAAAGACCCACCGTATGGTCCGTACCGTTCCGTTTTTTTTCTATATCCCTGCAACATACATGGAGGCTTTATTTTTTCCCTTCTCCTCTCCCTGGTGACAGGTGTCACAGGCAGCCCCACCGGACAGGACATCCCCAGGATAGGCACCCCCCAGACACTACAAGCTGCTCCAGAATGAAGGAGATTGATAAATAGAGCTGTTCAGGCCGGCGTTCCAGGTTAAGGGCCCCATACATCAGCAATTAATTGTGACAATCCTGAGATCTGGAGATGATTGCCACAATTAATTTTAGATGTGTGGGCTCCCTAGGGTGACCAACTCATCCCTTTAATCTGGGACACATATTAATTACACAGGTTCTGTGGCTGGCTTTCACCTGGTTTTAAACTGCCACACCTCAAGACTCCATTTCACCTGGTTTTAAACTGCCACAGAACCTGTGTAATTAATATGTGTCCCGGATTAAAGGGATGAGTTGGTCACCCTAGGGCTCACCCTTTTGGCAATCCCAATCAAAAATTTATAGGGATCGCCAATCAGATTTTTAAAAATGCTTAATAATCTGGTATTATCTATGGATCTTTTTTTATATGTGTGGGCATTCCCAATTCGTCTTCTTCATCTATTTACATTATGAACAGCTGAAATGACAATCGATTGAGCAATTTCCAGATATGAAGACGCAATCTTTAGATGGGAAAAATCTGCAGATCACTGAAATAAATCTGTAATGTGTGGGCAAGTCAAATAGATTGTAGAATCCATTTATCTGGCCAAAAAATCCCTGGATCTGGAAATCCATTAATTGTGATTGCTGATGTATGGGGCCCATTACTGTCCGGTTACGTTTTTTTACCCATACCCATTATCCTTTGCCATATAAGGACTTCTGGGTTTATGATACCTGCTCTGAAGAGGACACTAAAATGAATCTGATTGGATTCCTCCTGGTGAACATTGCAAAAAGAAGCCCATATGTTCTATTAGACAATAACAGCTAAAGGTGGCATTTATATTGGGTCAAGTGCCCAAAATGTTTTGGAAGATTTGATTACATTTGATGTATACTGTCCTTAGCGTGTCACTCAGCTCTCTCCATCCACCCTGCAGAGCATCAGTCAATCTCTCTCCATCCATGATTGCACCCACCCTGGCTGCAGCACATCACACAACTCTCTTCTATGAAGGTACAGTCATACATTTAAATACAATAAGACGCAGTATTTGCCTTATCATCATCATTCTCTAAAGTGAACTACACAAGTACCTATATGAGTATAAGAAAGGAGGAGACTGCATCCTATAAATTCTACGTATATTATATGTTCGTAGCTTACAACCAGTCCATCAGTCTGAGAGTCGCCCCCTATTGGCTGCCCCGCACACCATAATCTGATAAATGACGGTGACGTCACCCTTCGGGTCTGATTTTTGTAGTCCCTCCCCTGCACGTTCTCAGCATGCAGCCGTCCGGGCGGACTACATCTCCCGGCATGCCTCGGGCTATTGCCGCTCTCAGGATGAACTGAAACTACTGCACACGTGAGTTTTCTGCTCTGATCTTTCATATGGATTCAGTACGAAATCCCGGTCGGAATTCCGACCGCCGGGATTTTGACTCCATCCGTCTAATTATTATAATTAGATGTCTCACTATATATATACTCACTATATATATTACAGGGCAGGCACCGTGTGACCATGCAGGGAAACTGGTGACTCCAAAACGGGATGGGAGGGGAACTTCAGGTTCACACAGGGGTCCCCGTGAGTTTTGCAGTCCTGCTGCTGTTTTATTTTTATGGGGAGTGTAAGTATGACATAATGGGGGGTAATTCCAGCAGTAACATAAGAGGAGAATGGAAGATTGGCTAATGATTTTAGAACATGTACTTGTGCACTTTTAATCCGATTCCAACGGATTGGTTCCAAATTGCATTGGTTTCAGCTCCGATTTTGATCTGATGTGTAGTCCCTTGCACATTGGATTGGAGCCGGAGAATGCAAAGGCTTGCACTATAGATTTATCAGATCCTCCGGGCCATGTTGGGATTGCATATCATGCATTGTTTCCCGGGAAGCTGCTGGGCGATTCAAGCCAGGTTGATAGTTGCAGTGACTATGGGGTTTCAGGAGGTAGAACTTTGGCTATGATGCTTATACTGGTGTCTGGTGCACTGCTCTGCACTGATGTACCCAAACTACCCCTCGCGACCTGCCGATGGAACATCATGTTGACTGTTTCACCTGTACATTCTATATGTCGGTATTTTGACCATGTCGGGATTTTAAATGTCGGGATTTCATACCTAATCCTTCCAGTGATCTGAGTCTTCCTCCAGGCAGTGGATGCCTGGAGATGATATCATCTCCAAGCACCACTGTGCTTGCCAATCCGCAGCTTCTAGGCTGGACCTGGGTATAACCCTGGTACTAAGCAGGGTTGGAGTGTATTCACTGGAAAAATCTTGGGCATTTATGCCATGTGAAAGGGTCATTAGTAACTGGGCGGTTTACTTGCCCATTCCTAACTTCAGTCTCTCCCATGAGAGAGATCAGCCACCTGGATGCCGACAATTTCCACAGTGGTGGGTTGCGTGTGTGCTTGGTGACCATAACCGCAGCTATCCTCGATGACAAGGTACCAGATGATTCTCCACCATCGCTGGTAAAGGTATTGGTCATCGGCCATAGACCTTTGATGATTTTAAATTATCGATGGCCTGTGACATGGTTGCTTCGGCCAAATTCTTTCATGAATAGTAACAAGGTGCTCATAGGCAGAAGCAGTCTGAGCTTTGTCTGTATAAGCTGAGCTGCAGACCCCACTCTGGGCCGCTGCATCTGCAAAAATAACCCCCATCATTGGAAAGCAGCGGTCTAACCCGCAGAATTGGAAAAAGCACTTCCATTAGATTGGAGACAATTGATGGTTGCAAACCATTGACTTTCGATGTCCATCTCTAGCTCAGACCCTTCTCAGCATTGCTGCCACTTAGTATTGTCTGGCAGATCTAATCCTCAAGACCGTGGTTCCCAAACTTTATTGACTCCTGGCACCCTGGCCTAGACAATCACGCCACCCCTAGTCCAAAGGTTTCTTATGAATACATTTAAAAAATATATTAAGTAATTTGTTCTTACGTGCCACCCTAAATAAGTGGACATAATTGTGGTTTTACTTGTCCACATATGTTATGATTGGAAGCCCCTAGCAACCGGAGGTAGCCCTGCAAGCGTCTCGCTACACCGGCTCAGGGTGCCTAGGAACAGAGTTTAGAACACACTGCCTTAAGAAATGAAGTTGTAAATCAGTGACCCAGTACATCAGCTGCAGCTCACTAGGATTTGCTACTTTATGTTGCCTCCTTCATTGGAACCCCTGATGCAGCTGCTGGAGGGGCCACTGGGTCCTTAGGCCGGTTTCACACAGTCCGGCTCCTGCCGGACGGGAAATTACCGCACGGCTTAAAAGCCGTGCCGCCCCTACAGTGTGTGATGCACAGCCATGTGTCCATTTACACTGGACGGTCACGGCGCGTCCCGTTCTGCCCATTCAGTGTGGTGTGGAAGGCAATGGGCGCCTTCACACACCACGGAATTTGCCGGATACTTACACTACCCCCCCCTGTGATGAGTAGGGCGGGCGTACACCCCGTCAGACTGGACATGGCAGTCAAACTGTTTGGACCCACCCCCATGTGACGAGGGGGCGGGGCCACAGGATCTCCAAACCGGACCTTGTGAAAGGTCCTGAAATCCGGCTAAAAACCGGACAAAGTGTGTCCGGCTTTTTCCGTCCTGTCAAAACCGGAGTGTATGAAACCAGCCTGAGGCTGGTTTCACCGGAGTGTATGAAACCAGCCTGAGGCTGGTTTCACACACTCCGGCTCCTGCTGGACGGTGAAATCCCGCACGGCCAGGGAGCCGTGCCGCACACACTAGTTTATCATGGAAGGGATGGCCACAGCCCGGCAGCCGTCCCTTACAGTGGCGGGATCTGGCTGCAACCGTGCGGCCGGGTCGTGGCCGTCCCGTGTGAATGGACACAATAGTGTCCATTCACAACTAATGTGTGCGGCACGGCTCCCTGGCCGTTCGGGATTTCACCGTCCGGCAGGAGCCGGAGTGTGTGAAACCAGCCTGAGGGTCTCTGGCTAATGGACATGGGTGCAGAAACCGAGCATTACTATATTTTCTGGACTTGCAGGTCACTATTGTTTATTAATATATCAGGCTGTGCACTATTAGTAAATTGTGTAGGTCCATGGCGATGGAGGACCCAGTCACAAGTGAATTACATTTATACTTTGTCCATAAGACACTTCCACTATAGTTGAACATAATATTGTTAATTATAGACTTTGCTGATCATTAAATTATAGCATAATGTATTGGTGACTGAATGATGTCCGTTTCATGCTTGTGTTCCTGTTCATTGTGCCCCTTATGACAGGCAGTATAGACCTTATAGTAATGGTACGCATTCACTTGATGGAAAAAGACTTTACGATGGATCCACTGAGACAATCCAATTCTTCTAAGACAATGGAATCAAAGCCAAAGGACATTGGCTCTTCTGCCCATGTAACCAAAGGGACATCACATAAGAAAAAGCAGAAGAAATTGGGCGTTAAACAAGGACCCAACGCACTTAAGGCTGCCGGAGACTACTTGCTTCAAGCAGAAAAGTACATCATGCAAAAGAAGATGTATAAATGTGGGGAATGTGGGATATTGATTTCACATGGCTCTCACGCAGAGGAACATTGCAGAACCCACTCACGAGAGACTCTTTTTACCTGCTATGAATGTGGGAAAACCTTCTCCAAAAGGTTCAACCTGGAGAAACATCAAAAGACCCATTCAGCCCACTGGCACCAGACTGTGACATCCAAAAGGTTGGCTGAGAGACATCTCTAATAAGGGTATAAACCTCGTCTGGAGATGCCGGTTGCCTGACATTATACCTGTGTTGTTGGTTTTTTTTTTAAACGCCTGTTGTTGCTTTGTAAAAAAAAAAAAAGGTTGTTTTATTATTTATTTATTTTTAAATGTACTAAACTTCAAAAGATAAAAACAATTTTGAATCTATGCTGCTGATGACGTAGGATGGTGCCGTTTGGTTCCAGGGTATCGTTCATATGTGTACAAGTGGTCCCCGTAATACTTCTGAGTGCACAAGTGGCCGCTTCAAATCAAGGTCAAATCCCACTTTAGAATTGGTGGTTCATTATTAGTGTAGTGATCTTTGGGACCTGCATAGGAGCTTTTAAGTTGCTTTGTAGCATGGTACAGAATGCCAGTGTTAGTGTGACTGCTGTACTACTTTATCTTACTTCACTGATCAGCCTGCACAATGACATTTCATACATAGCTGCAGTACATGCATCTTATTTACACTTAGCTAGATACACGCCCACCCCACCCAGCACCTCCTATTGGCCGGTGCCAACATTTGGTCCCCTACAGATGCTGTTTGGCCCATAAAGCCATCGGCTTCCCTTCAAATCTGAGAACGGGTTACATGACACGATAGAGCAGCATTTGCTCTGCGGCTTTACACTCTTGCAGTACGTACGTGATGCTTAGTGTGAGGGATCAGAGTGTTTAATCACTGGAATCCTAACTGGTGGATTTATGAAATCCGCTTTCCTAGAAAACAGATTAGGCGCCTACAGCTGTATACCGCCAGCACCAGAAGGTGAGATCTGTCTGGCAGAAAGGGAAAGTGAGCTACTGAGCTTCATGGAAAGTTTATTATGGTATAGTGTCCATATCGACTTATGTCAACATCTAAACAAAAAACAACCTTGTGCTCACAGCAGTACTGCAGCCTGAGAGTAGGCCGCGAAGGGTGCGACTTACAGTTCCATTACTTATGTTACAGCACCGCTGCAATAACAACTCGTACTCTTCTTGAGTAGGTCATATTACACCCCATTCACACCAGCCTTTTTTTCCCAGGTTGGCCCATGGAACAACTTGGGTGTAGTGCTGGTGTGAATGGGTCCAAGGCCAAAATCCTGGGAGCAATGTCCCGGCACTACAAACCTGATCGCTACCAGGATCTTCCCGGAGTATGGTTGTGGTGTGAATAGGTAACCGGGTGGATAAGTTTGGAGGAGGCAGCGCTGTCTGCTACAAGCTGACATCACCGACCCAGTAATAAGTCGGGTCACCTGGAGAGCTTGCATACTGCAAATGCCGGGGTCACTCCTGGAATGGACCAGTGTCCTAATCCCGGGAGCAACCCCAGCATGTATTAAGCCTGTACAAGAGATCAAGTGGAGGATGAGAAATGACAGGAGCCGATCACTCTCCACTTTATCTCGTTAGGGCTTAATACATCTGGCCCAAGGTTTGCTACAACCAATGTAATGACCAGCTAGAGAGGGATGTGTAATGAGGAAGCTAGAACCTCCCTGAACTTTCTATTCCAACCAGTATTTTCACCATAGCAGTTCAAATGAAGTTAGAATAAAGAGGTTACTGTGGGACCCAGCATCGCCATTGCTGCAGGGCATACACATGGGGCAATTTCAGCCCCGTTTTTAAGTGATTTGACCAGATCGTTCAGTGTGTATGCCCGGCAGCGATGGTGATGCGGGGTTCCGCATGTTGCTATCGTCTGTTGAGAAAGACAGTGCCTGCTAGTGGGGTTTTGCTTATAAACATACAGTAACCCTGCTCAGCACACAGCATTGCGGGGTACATCGCTAGTGCCGCGAGCAGTGCTGAGAGATCGTATTTAGCCCGTCGTTCAGCAAGGAGGCAGCAGTCGCCCCCTGTGTAGGGGGCTTTAGCACTGTCCTTTGCCCTTTAGCAGCCAGGTGAGCCCACAATCTTCCCCTATAAAGGGACCAGGAAATGGGTGTGCACTGTGGATTGTGTCTGGTCCTGTGACTCATAAAGGAGACTTGCTCGGGTGACTCATGCACTGGGATAGGGTGTGCCCTACTTCTGTACTTGGCAGAGAACAGTCTGTAACAACATGCATCAGATTACAGAACAGCAAACTGCAGGATTTTCTCATATCCCCCCCCCTCTCCAATCACATACCGGTTATTCTAGTTAAGGATTTCCTCATATTGCACTGTACTTTGTCCTTTCACGGAGACTTAAGTATGGTGTTCAATATCAGCCACTATCTGCACGTTTGTATCTCCAAAAAGGAGCACAATTGTTAAGCCCCTTACACATTACACAATATGCGGCACTACAGATATTGTTAAGGAGACAGTCAGTTCCACAACACTGAACAATATCGTTCAGTGATGCCAATAGGAACCCTACCAAACATGCAGTCACCATGTTCAGATGATTGGGGTTCTGGTTATCGATCCAAGTGAGCTCGTACAGTTAACAATAGTGAGTCCACACTGATTGATATGCACAACTATCGGTAACAATGTTGTGCACATCGTTCATGAAAATAGTGTAGTGTGCACCCAGCTTTAGGATCTCTATTGGGGATAGCAGGGAATCTGTCCAGTCACCTTCCTATTAGATCATGCGACATGGACCAAAAGCGCCAACATACTGGGTATAGTGGACAGGGATTGCTATTGCTGGGTGTTCTGTAACATGGGAGCCAGGATTCCTATCCCTTTCCCCACACAGCGGTGTGTAATCCTCCCTAGTCCATGCCTTTAGGGGACCATTATTGATATGCAATATCACCAATGACCTCCTCTCTTGCAACTCTTCTGCATAAAAGCATTTAGGTGCTGCCGGTATATTCAGAAGCAGGTTCCCTCCACATACTAAGTGCCCCTCTCCCCTTTCTCAGTGGTAAAATAATGGATGGCCCCCAGGCACGTTAGGGCCCTCTATGCTCTTCTCAGCAGACCTTACTCCACATTGTATGAGCAATAATCATCAAAGCTAAATCACCCATTCATATTAAACAATGCTGCCATTATATTACATCTTTGGGATGAATTAAGTTAGCCGCATTTAACGCCCGGGGCTATTCAATTACCGACACACTACCATCTATTAACCCAAAGAATCTGGGATACGTGCCCAGAAAATATGGATTGACGTCATTTAACACGTTCTTCTGTTTGAGCCTTCCTTCTTACAGAGAAGTCCATATTAACTGCAGCTACAATTGAATATCTATTAATTGAATGCATCAATACACTATTCGGTGACCACCACTTCATACTATTATATACAAACTTACTGCTAACACTTAAGGCACAGCCCTACACTGTTGTGGGGGGTAAGCACACCCACTTTATACTGCAGACACCTGGGGTAAACGCCAGGAAAATCTAGATGCACATGTGTCTGACTGTACATACACTGGTAAACACGCCTGTTCATGTGTGCCTTATTTCCTACTTACAAAAGGGATGCAAATACGTTCTCTATCCCACATGACTACTTAACACAATAGTGCAAGGTTGTGCAGTTGTGTGGATGAGGTCCTTATGGGTCTACAAGTATTATCATTCAACGTATCTATACCACTAAGCCCACAGCCTGCACTGACTAGATGAAGCCCAGCACCAGAGAGGGAAGAGTTTTCTAGGCAACATATCAGTTCCAATAGACCACAAAGTAGCCCCCCCCCCCCCCCCCCTCTCTCTGTAAGGGTAAATATAACACATTAAGTATTCCTTACATTTTAAAGCAGGACTATGACAACTTAAATGTTGTCAATGAGTATTAAAACTGTGGCCTAACTATAGCTGTTCCTGTTACCGATTTGGTAATCCTACAGTGCTTATCTGACACTGATTGGCACCGGTTGTAACCAAGGAAACAAACTGTACACTGGAGTGATTGGTTACAGTGTCAGACATTCACATTCCGACCTGCAGGTGAAACCCTCTCCTTTAAAAAAAATAATGGATTTTTGCCTATAAGAGCCGTCTCAGGTATTGGGAATGATTCCAGTTTGCTGAAGTATTTAGTTTATTAGATTTTAATGATGGAAAATCAGTCTTTAAAATGATTGAGCCACAAAGACATTACATAATCAGAGAATTTCACTGGTTTATCATTTACTGTATTCACTGCAAATTAAAATGAATTCTTGCAGATATTCCGATCGCTACTGTAATACAAAAGTATACAGACGAAGCGCTGATGTTCTCTCTGTATGGCTTTATTTATGAAACTCAACAAGTGCTTTAAATTATACATTACACACACACACATATATCTATATACAGTGTGTGTTTGTGCACAGCAATCTGCAATCCTCAGTGCAAATATAACCCTTCGGTTAGAGCAAACCCAGCGGCAGGTGTTGGGCTTCAAGTCCTCGGAGATGCCATGCTGATCCAGTGACCTCCCCTCCCCCCCACCCTACATCGGGGCCACTTTCAGTTTCCCACTTATTTTTTTCTTCTTTTTAATTCAAAAATCGTTCGGATGTCATCTTCCTGAGGTGAAATAACTGGCAGGATAATCACAACCCTTCTGTAATCATGTATACGATTGTCTAATTTTTCCCAGAGTTCATACACTTTTTAATTACGAGGTATCCATACACAATCTTCCAGATACAGTATGTCTTTACCTCAGATGACATAAAAATAAATGTCCATGTTAGGCTTGTTGACACTAAAATGCAAATTGGCTTATATCTTACAGCAACAATGACACCCATAAACACTGTGTGTGCGCGTGTGTGTATTCCTGGAGGTTCTGTGAAATACATTAAATTCTGATTAAGCAGCGATTGTGGATGGGATAATGTAAGTAATGCAGCAGTCTTCCTGGCAATAATCCCACAAGAGGACACTGCAGTCAGCCTGTCCTCAGTCTTTGGAGCTATTACACCTATTTCTACAGTTAAGCCAATTTATGTTTTAGGTTTAGTGGTTCTTTAATCTCCTGCAGTTACAATCCAGGGGGTAAAAAAAAAAATTCAGAGATTAGAGACAATCACTCTTTTCCCACTAGAGCTTTAAATGAAATATTGTTATATTGCCCATAGTCGCAAAACAACCAACATAACAGGACAAGAGAGGATTTAATGTTAGGACTGTGTCTGGGGTGGAGCTTCTTTCCAAACAGATCAGGTCACATGATGCATTTATGGGCTGTAATTGGTTGCTTTGTCGAGGGTTCATCTTCAAATGGTTTTATGTCGTTAAAACCCATTTCCAAATGTGTACTTAGAATCTAGATTACCAGAGAAATCGTGTGGTTTTACATGAATTTCACCTTTGATGGACAGGTCTCTGCTAATTATGTTATTTCTGTTCCCCAAGGTGACGCCGAATAGTGGTAGTCTATTTGTATTGGATGCCTGGTTTTCTTATGCTTCAGAAGACCAAAGACAGCGCATCTGTAGGCTTATTTTCTCATCATTTTATTTTTACCACCTCAGATAATGCCCCAATGACTGGTCTCCCCAGAGTGATCCATCTAGTAATCACAGTCCTTTCCTCTCCAGCGACTCCAAAATCATCTGCAGTTTTCTGACGGCTTCTTTCCTTGCCTGCCGAATACCGTCCTGCCCATCAGTTTCTACCGCATCGATTACTAATAATTCCTTGGTCAGCATCTCTTCTAAACACCGATAACTCATGTCAGTCTTTCTCCCTACAAATTCATCCACTTCTCGCTCTAGTTCCACCACCCTCTCCAGCACCTGGTTGATCTTCACAATGCTAGGGTGGGTGCCGGGATGGACTTCTTTGGCCCTAGGATCGGGGTCTTGGCTTGGAGCCTCTTTCCTGTTGTACATTTGGGGAGAAGCGCTGTAATGAGGATTAGGAGGAATGGGGCTTGGCTTGGCTTCAGGAGGCGGGCCTTGCTGAGCAGCATCAGGATGATAGCCTGGGAACGGCCTCTGGTGGTTGTAGTTTGGTGCTTGAGGTGAATCCTAAGAATTAAGGAATTTAAAAAAAATTAGCAATTTGTTTCACTAACCAGCTCAATACTTCATGAAACCTTGAATGTCACAGCAGAAAATGACCTACGGGCCGCACAGACAGGGGACAGGAGATGCCGGGCATGTCCAGTCTAATTCTCAAATCGGAAACTCCAATCCCGGGATTGAAATCCTGATAATTATGGGGGCAAATCCTGGGATTGGCCACCCTAGATACAATAAAGGACTGGTAAATCTGTAGCTGTGCCAATAACAGCAGTCCAACAAAAAACTAAACACACAATAGTGTCACGACACTACAAAACATGGAAGAAAATACCAATAATGATCATACTGGCGGGAACGATAAATTCTAACATAACTCTTTTGGTTCAGACAACATCGTTGTAGTGCGGTGTTTTAAGCTTCGGGTGGACACTTCTCTAAAAGGTGCGTACACACGTACAGATTTTTCTGTCTAATTTATCTGGTGGGAACAAAAACATGGAAATGTATGGGAGCAAACAACAATCAAAAAATTGTTCCCAAACGCTTGAAAACCGACAGTGATCAGTCAGACAAATTTATCAAAGCATATATTTTTTTTCGGTGCTTGTGTATTAGCAGGGCACCCCACTAAGCTATTTGCTTAGTGGGCTATTCTGCATAGTGAAATCGCAGATGCGATCTCACTAGTTAAATTATTCACTGCACCCTGGCCGCGGATCGCATCCCACACAAAAACGCATGCGATCACATCCCACGCAAAATTGCATGCGATTTAGCACAACAACCCCAGTATACATTTAGCACACCCCCACTATCCACGTCAGCCCGAAGCGTGGCGAGCCCCGCGAGAGGACGTGGTTACGCGTCCTCCAGACCTTTTCATACCCCCACTATCCACATCGGCGTGGAGTTGATTTTATAAAGTGGCGAGTGCAGGGAGCCACCGAGCCCGAAGTGTGGCGAGCGCAGCGTGCCCCGCGAGGGGATGCGGATTACTTTTTATGTATTCCGCGTCCCCTCGCCACACTTTATAAAATCAACTCCACGCCAACGTGGATAGTGGGGGTATGAAAAGGCCGGGAAGACGCGTAACCGCGTGCGTTCGCCAAGCTTCAGGGTGTGACGTGGATGTGGGTGTGCATGGGTGCTTTTAAAATGAAGTACCATCACATCTCATCACAAATGTGCTTATACAATGAAAAATCGCATCGCAAATGGCATGCGATGCGATCCACGGGGCAGGGGTGCACTAAACATTAACTAAGGAAAATCGCATCGCACCGCAAAATTGCATGATTTTCCTACGGTGCTGTACATATGTAAATTGGGCGCCCTGCAAATACACAAGTTTCCTACATTTAGGTGGAAATTTTTGATTGTCAGTTGCTCCCATACATTTCCAGGTTTTTGTTCCCACCAGATAGATCAGATAGAAAAATCTTTACATGTGTACGCACCTTAAGTCTGATGTGTTTATATATATATCTCGCTGCTTTATTTCTCATGTAGTGTACTGTAAGTGTGACATCTAAGGGGAGACTGTAACCCCACAGCAGTGTGGTGACAAGTTCTAAATATTACCATATATGTACCAAGCCCTGAAGAGAGAAAGTGTCATTTTCCAACACAGCCTGTAACAGGGCAGTTAGGAACCCGATTTTTAAAGTTCAAAACATGCCCCCCACTAAACAGCCAGGGCAGTGGTTCCCAAACTGTGTGCCGTGGCTCCCTGGGGTGCCTCGGGACACATGCAGGGGTGCCCTGGGTTGGTGGTCCAGGACCAACTCAAATTATTAATGGTTAATTATTTATGAGCAAAACCAGTGCTGGTGGCTGCCAATCATAAAATGTGTACAAACAGAAGCAAATCCTGCCCTTTACCACATAACTGACCCTAGGAATCACATATATACACAATCTAATTAATTTTGTTTTGGCATAGGGGTGCCGTGAAAAAAAAATCTGATACTCTAGGGTGCCGTGATTCAAAAAAGATTGGGAACCCCTGAGCCAGGGCCATGGTTCCCCACGAATAGATACCGTGCACATGCACACAGCATCTATTCACGTTGACCAGGGAGCTTGGGGGAAGACCAGCACTTCCGTAGGTGCCAGAAATGCCCCCAACAGTGATGTCGGCGGCCTGCCCTGCCTACATTAGTGATGTCAGTGGTCCACATTAGTGACGTTGGCAGGCCGCGGAGCTGAAGTGGTCCTCTTTCCCCCTCCACCCTGCCATGTCATGATCCTTGAAGGATCACTTAGACCTCAATAAGTTCTCTCTCTCTATCCATATAAACATTGTATTAGCCATAATAAACTATTGTAATTTTCTTGCCAATTCCATGATCGACTGCATCCTTGGGAAATTTGTGAAACCAAAAAAAAGGGACATATTAGCATGTAAAAAAGTTTTTCAACAAAAGTTGATTTAGGAGCGCTTGGCACCGGCTGCTTCCTCAATAACTAAGCAGCTGCTGGAAAGGGGGTAGTCAGCTCCCTTATAAAAACACAGAAAAAACAAGAATAGCAGCGCTGTACAGTAATAACTATTTAAATAGCAAGTGAATTCAATTTGTTGAAAAAGTATAACAATTTATTGGCACATATAAAAATTAATGGTCCGGATATTAATGATCCGGGTATGGGTAAAAAAGCATATATAAAAAACAATGAATAAAAGTTAGGTGTGGTGGATTACCAACAATAAAACCTGCTCTGGATTCGGTATGAGTCCTTTGGATTAGAGTCCTTGGTGAACCAATGGGAGTTCCTTAATAATCGAAGCCGCTGGAGGTTTTGAAGCCTTTTGGGATTAAGGTGAAGATTATCCACGCTTGAAGATACCTCTACGATGTATGCGGTGAGGATGTCCCAATTGCAAATAGGTTCTTTCAAGGATGGTGAACTCAGGTTAAGAGAAGTAAGCAGGTAATGAAATCCAGTGTATGGATAAAGAAAGTAAAATCCACTCAGCACCACAGCACCTACGCGTTTCGCTGATCTATGTCAGCTTTTTAAAAAAAAAAGCTGACATAGATCAGCGAAACACGTAGGTGCTGTGGTGCTGAGTGGATTTTACTTTCTTTATCCATACACTGGATTTCATTACCTGCTTACTTCTCTGGACCTGAGTTCACCATCCTTGAAAGAACCTATTTGCAATTGGGACATCCTCACCGCATACATCGTAGAGGTATCTTCAAGCGTGGATAATCTTCACCTTAATCCCAAAAGGCTTCAAAACCTCCAGCGGCTTCGATTATTAAGGAACTCCCATTGGTTCACCAAGGACTCTAATCCAAAGGACTCATACCGAATCCAGAGCAGGTTTTATTGTTGGTAATCCACCACACCTAACTTTTATTCATTGTTTTTTATATATGCTTTTTTACCCATACCCGGATCATTAATATCCGGACCATTAATTTTTATATGTGCCAATAAATTATTATACTTTTTCAACAAATTGAATTCACTTGCTATTTAAATAGTTATTACTGTACAGCGCTGCTATTCTTGTTTTTTCTACATATTAGCATGTTACTTGGATTATCAGCTAAAAATAAATAATGGATGCCCATACCTGGACTGGTAGTAACTGATCCGATTCCAGAGCACGGACTTCAATTCCACTATAGGATGTCTCTCTGCTCTGTACTCAATTCTGTGTGGATCTAGGCCATTTACACAAGGGCTCAGGGACAGAGGCGATGTTCCCATGACCCCTGCCCAGACAAACAGACTGATTCATACCTTTCCATCATATACAATAGATTGCCCATCTCCTCCAGACCACTGTGCTCTGCCACTTGTCATGTAATGGCTGCCGTTTGGGTTGTGCGGTGCAGGTGGAGCATTATGCCACTGGTAATGGTTGGGGCCGCCATACACGTTCCAGCTGTCTTCTCTTGGGCTCTGCTGAGGCATCGTTTGCTGCAGAAGGTCAGACAAGGTGGATTAGTATAACGAAGTTCAAGGCCACAAACCTATTGTGATATTGTAATTAAAAATTCAGTGTTCCAGTAGCACATCAGACACACCACTAGAGCGCTGCCATTGCGCCTGCAACTTTCACACAATTAATTTAAAAGCGTTCAAATCCCCAAAAAGCTCATGCTAACATCTGCCCCCTACACCCATGTGTGATGAAGGCCACCACTAACTATAATAGCCCCACAGCAACAGTGCCGCAAACCCAGCTGGTTCCAAGATAAGTCATTCTGAAACGGCTGGTCACGCTCATTGATTACATCAGCGCCAGTGCTGAGCTGCCACCAGGAAGAATACATATTACACACACACACACACACACACACACACACACACACACACACACACACGTAGCATGGAACTTGAATTCCTACAGATGTATAGATTCAGGGGAAGGGCTGCAGATATCTAACTAGGTTGGATGACTTTCTAAATCTGAGAACAAATTACATGCAACGATTAAACAAAAAGTTGGTTACGGTATATTAGATCTACAGTCATATGGTCGACAGGGTCAAAAGGTCGACATGGTGGCTATGTCGACATAGGTCGGTATGGACACCGTCTAAGTGTATGGCGTCCTCTCGCATGGTCGACCTTTTGACCCTGTCGACCAATAGTGGTCGATTTTAAGACTGTCAACCCAGACACTGCAGATCTAATGACTGCATACCCAATAGCGTACAGATACATAGCTCCCAACATGACCCTCTCCAGGAGGGACACAATGCTCTATTCCTCAACTTCCCTCTTAATTAATGATTACCATCACATGCAGTGTGAAACTCCTTTCTTGTCCATTAACCTGTTTTAAACAGGTGATGGCAATCATACATTAAGCGGGAAGTCCAGCAACAGAGCACGGTGTCCCTCCTAGAATGGGTCATGTTGGCAGGTATGCAGATAGGCTGGGACTCCACCCTGAAAGGAGTCGCATACCTTTCTCCTAGGTGTCTCATTTGATTGCCCAATCCCCCCCCACCCAAACAACTGCTCCTGTGTCCCCACCTAACTCACTCCATGCCAATATCAACTAACGAGTTATTCACAAAGCACTCTCAGAGGTGAACCAATTAATTTTGAGACCCCTCCCTAATACAAATTTTTAACCTCTTCTTGAGCTGGCTATAAAAAGTATGTTTTTTATTTGGGACCGATGTAGATACTTTGAACACACAATGGCCATTATTCTGGTTCACTCGTAAAGGCAAATTCCTTCTCAAATGGACAAAACCATGTGCACTGCAGGTGGGGCAGATGTAACTTGTGCAGAGAGAATTAGATTTGGGCGGGGTTTTACTACAAAGTGAGATCTATATTGCAGTGTAAAAATAAAGCAGCCGGTATTTACCCTGCACAGAAACAAAATAACTCACCCAAATCTAAATCTCTCTGCACCTGTTACATCTGCCTCCTCTACAGTGCACATGGTTTTTTCCATTTGAGAAGGAATTTGCCTTTGCGAGTGAACCAGAATAAGGGCCAATATTTGAAGGCTGCTCCGAGTTAGTTACCCTACTTCTTTGAGCATACTGTATGTAAGTCATTCTGCTACAAATGACCCCTCTCTGCAGTCCTGCAAACAGACCACAGCAAGTCAGCCACTTCGATACATTTCAAAGGACAATTTTTCATACTTAACACACTTACAGTAGATCTATAGAATACATTGTAGTATACATAAAAAGTACATGGAACATCTTTTACCAAGTCCTCAGCCCACATACAATCTCCTATATAACACTTGCTGTATGTGAACCCTTTGTATGCAGGCTCAGAATCTGTATGTTTCTGCCATGGTTGGAAAGAAAAAAAGTAAAAAAAAAAATATATATATATATTTTTTTGTTTAAACCTATATTTTTTTACATTAGCAGTTAAATGAAAGAAAAAAAAACGCAATCTTGGTTTGTTATAATACTGTGGAACATTGCTACGTATTATAAACTTTGATCAACCATGGTTTTAAAATTAGTGCTGGGCACGTTAACGAGTTAATATCGCATTAACGCGGCAGCACTTCAACGTTGAATAACATTTTTAAGGCAGTTAACCACTTCTGTGGTATGTCTGGAAATTTTCTGGGCTGAGCTGCGCTGCAGGAGTGGGCTCTCACGGAAAAATACCATCGATAAGGAGTGGTGTCTCCAGCTGTGCACCTCTGGCGCACTACCTCTAGTGGCAGCCCCCCCATCACTCCCCCCTCCGGCCAGTCTGGACTCCTCACCCCTATGATCATACACCGGGTCTCCCCTGTCCCCGCCACCATTCATAGCAGTGAGCAAGCAACAGCGGCAGGCCACACTAAGAAAAGTTCGGCGCTACTTGGGAGTTTGTGCGCCAGAGTCCCCCCTGAGCCTTCCGCATGGTCAATGCTGTGAATGGCGGCAAGGGCAGTGACAGGGGAACCTGCCCCAGAAAAAAACCCACCACTCAAGGGGTTAACGCGTGAAAGTATTACAGAGACCCTGTGCCCCTCCAAAAATGGCCGCCGCCACAGAGAAGACATGCTAGAAGTACTCCTGCACTTCTAGAGGCTGTCTCCTTTGCGGCAGTGGCAATGTACTCTAATGCTGACAGTGACTCTGCTACTCCACGACGCCGATCCCCACGCAATTAAAAGATTTTACCCCCTATTGCAACAAGCAAGTAATCTCCCCTGGCAACAAGAATGTAATCCCCCCTGGCAATGAGCATGGAACCCCAGGCAACAAAATTGTAGTTAAGCGGCACTTTTTGTGAGTTTCAATGAGATTACTCGAAGTTAATTACAAAAAATGAATGCGCTTCATTGCGATAAACAATTTTAATAGTTGCCCAGCACTAGTTTTAATGCTTTCTAACCTTAACAATCCAAAGTTATTTGGCTTTCATATGATTTATTTGAAATTTTTCAATAAAATCAAATTTAGACTAAACCTAATTAAAATATGCAAAAAGTATGTTTCAGAGAAATGCACAAACACAAAAAAGAAGGTTAAGCATTAGCACCGTATAGGTCACAAGGTTTTGAATTGAAGTAAACATTAAGATTAAACAATTAGGTGTTTCTGTGTATTGCATGTTGGTGTTTACTCTTTAAGATTCTAAGTGTTAACTGTGTTTTTCTCCTGCCCTATGGAAATGTTGGAGGAGAAGCTTGATGCTAGGCAGATTTAGCACCTCTTATTGGATTCCCCTCCCTATATTTTTGTTGTGTGTGTGATTTGCTGCATTGGTTCAGCTAACTTCAATGAAGATCACAAAGAAGATCTAAAGAAGTCAATGCGTTGTGCCTGTAGTCACAGAATATTAAATAAAACCAGTGTTTAAAAACAAACAAACATTTGGCTTAAACCAAGGTGTTTTAACCCCTTGAGTGGTGCGTTTTCTGGGGCCGGACAAACCTACCAGGGCAGGTTTGTCCTGTCCTAGAAATACCCACCACAGACAGGGTAGCTTCCCTCTGTTGCGCACCACCATCACCGGGGTTCCCCTGCTGCTGCCCCCGCCACCAATCACAGCAGTGACCAGGTGGCAGGCTCGGGAATGTTCGGGTGGTTCAGGGGGACTCGGGTGCTTGAACTCCTGAGTGCTTCCGAGCAGCCCCAAACTTTCCTGAGCGGGGCCTGTTCACTGCAGCAAATGGTAGCGGCAGGGAAGCTCTGGGGTACGATCGTCAGAGGGGCGTAGGGAGTGACAGGAGGTGGTGCGACAATTGGGGGCTGCCCCTAGAGGTGGTGCACAACTGAAGGCACCACTGGCGCACACCTATATACTGGTGGTATGCCTGGAAATGGTTTGGGAAAGCCGGCTGCGGCAGCGCAGCTGAGCCTGGAAAATTTCCGACCATACCACTGAAGTGGTTAAACCAACCAACATTGGTCTTTCTGCCCACATATAATGCATCATACAATGAAAATAATATCCTGCGATTAATGTCAAACCTTGTGTAATGAACGTACACATATTTGGTAACCCTATACATGTGAGAATTAGCTGCCAATTTTTCAAAGCAAACATCTGGGAATAGTCCTTATGCAATGCCTACAAAAGATAAATACTGTAACCCTAGAAGAAAGCTCATTCTGTTTTGACCCAACCCTTCCCAAAAAACAGCTTTTACTGCCAGAACCGGCAAAGCTTCCCACAGGCCAGAACACAGAGGTAAGATCAGAAATGTTCATAATTCACCATCATGTAAGTTTGTCTCATATTATTACTAAAAACGAATTAGAATCAGTAAAAGCGGCAAATCTCCCTACTCACCGGAGTCTGGTACTGAGGGTATGGCGGACGCTGTGGAGACACGTTGTGACCTTGCTGAGGGTACCCCCAATGAGCGGGGGCGGCGTGCGGAGCCCCCTGCTGCATGGCTGGCTTGTATGGATCCACAGGGTACACAGGTTGTGTAGTGGCAGGGCAGTAGGGATTTGCTGGGTGGACGCAAGGATAGGCTGGACTCATTGAGGACTGGGTATAGGGAACCCCATATGAACCATTTGTATAGGGCTCTATGCCCTGTAAGGAAACACATCAGAAACGAGTGAGATCATAGATAGATGCATAGATCTGGCTATATATTAAACACACACACACACACACACAGTAATGATGTCCCAGTGGAACATATGAGACATGAACCAGCAGTATGTTGTTGCGTTATCATGTACAGACAGGAGAAAACAATTACATACCTGCCCACCAACCGTGTAATTAGGGGGGTAAGGAGGGCGGGGGAGGCCTGCAGAGGACCAGCCACTTGGATCATATCCAGGATACGGAGAACTCTAAACAAATAAGAGACAAATGAGTGGTTAATGTACAGCCAAAATGAATGGGGAGTAGACTATAAGAACGTAACAATGGCCAAGATAGAATGACATTAGTCCTCTCTGTGGTCCTTTCCTCTGGTCACCTGTGCACCCTCACAGCAATGTTATCAGGTGGTTGCTGCATCCTACATACAATGGAGACATATCTACTGATGTGACTGCAGCCCATCCATTCATTGGAATACAGAACTACGTGTGAGAGAAGAAAGGATGTCACTGCTCTCTGGGGAATAGAGGGCTCGAGTCACGTCAATGTTGCTGCTTGCCCCCCAAAAAAGCACCATCACTATGTGTGTAAGTAGCGAGTGTGCCCTAGAATTATATTTTTATGTTACATTGTAACCAAATGTCGGAGACACTGTCAGAACTGTACAGATGGCTTGTGATTACAACAGACAGGTCTACAGATTATATACAAATGCCATGTGTGTAAGGGCAGCTCTGTAGACACCTCTCATTTGGTGGCACTGGAGCCAGCCATTGTTGTGCCAACGCAGGTCAGGTCCTTATAACTGGTGTCAGTCCTCACCTGTTCTGGACACATACGTATATCAATAGAACTCCCGGAGAATATTTGAACATTCACAGCAGTCACATCAGTCCCTGCCCCAGTGGAGCTTACAATCTATATTCCCTACCACATGTACACGCACACACAGACATGTACACGCACACAATCCAAAAACAGTGTTTTTGGATTGTGGGAGGAAACCGGAGTAACCAGAGGAAACCCAAGCAACCACGGGAGAATATATAAACTCCACAATACTGCCATTCCCCAATCCATGTATAGCACATACAGCAGAACATAGATGTTTTATTGTAATTATAGACACACACACAGATAACATTTACAGGTCCCAGGATGGAAAACCTAAATGAATGGCCAAAAGCCCTGATACTTTAGGGATTTTGACCAGTTTAACTAAAATTTAGGTGCAATTTTTAATAGATTGTCAAAATCACCTAGGTCAACCAAAACCTTAGTGTTTCCCCTGCAGGCGATAACGATGCGCAGCCCCGCTGTCAGTATCTCTTAGTATAGATAGACTGTGCAGGAAAGGCAATTTGGACCAGATCACAGACTATCATTAAGCCCCGTACACATGGGGCCTCTAAGCCACCATGCTGAGCGATACTGCTTAGTACACAGCGATGCACCAGCGATGTGTGTCGAGTAATCCAGCAAGGCCAGTGCTCTCTTCTGAGAGAACACAGACGGTGACTAGATTTATTCCGCATGAAGTATAAATCTAGCCTTGAGACGCATGGGACTTACACACTGGAGGTTCCTACACAGAGTGATCTGTGCTTAAGTTCAAAGCAATCTAGTCACATTGCTTAGAAATAGGGCTACAATCACCCCGCGTGTATGCCGCATAAGTAAATCAAAATCTCTTGTGCATCTTGAGACACCTACCTCTCCCATACAGAACAAATCTGACCCTACTATACAAGTACATGCCAAGTTTGTTTGTATAGAACATATGTGAGTGAATCTGATTAAACCATCTGTGCTGAAGCCTAGATATCACTAAAACCTGCACTGTTGGTGTGCTTTGAGGGCCGTGGTTGGGAATGCCTGCTCTGGAGTCTTATTTGGATATGGTGAAACAGATATGCTTTATTCCAACATGTCCCGAAACATGTTGGAATAAAGCATATCTGTTTCACCATATCCAACTAATGCTGTGTACACATGGTCCGATTTCCTTTCCGATGTTGACGATATAGTCAACATCGGATGCAGATCGCAAGTGTTTTAACCCTTGCGATCCCGATGCGCGTTCACGTATCGGAAGCCAGAAAGTCTTGGCTGCCTTGTCTATATAGTGCAGATCTGCCAAGTGATGCGGGGTCTCTGTGACTTTTTTTCCCTTCAAAGGCTGTGATATCTTGGTGACTTCCCCTTGATAAAGATCCTGGATGAGGATCGAAACGTTGGGACAGTTTTTGGAAAAACTGACAACTTACTTGGTATGTGTAAAACCTAAAAATCTTTTTTCTGTTGATGAATAAATGAAAAAGTTTTTTATCTTAAAAACTTGGAGGCGAGTGCTCATTTTCCACTAGTGGATTTCTGGACTATAATTGGCACACCGCGGTGTGACCTTTTGGGCACCCCTCACGCTGACCATCGGTAAGTGCGAGTGCGGGTACTACTCTGTATATATATATATATATATATATATATATATATATATATATATATATATATATATATATATATATATATAATGGAAAGAGAGTGCGCCACTGGTATATATCAACACCACCACAAACACTATAGTAATTTACAGAGTCATATTACAATTTAGTAATTTTAATACAAAATCACATAAAAACAGTTGATAAAAGATTTTGTCTTGTAATTCATCGATTTCATGTGACCGAAGTATCTTGTTTGATTTCGTATAAGACAGAAAACACAGGCATCTTGAAAAAGGATATACTTAATATCCGAAACGCGTTAATCGGGCCGCAATATCTATCAGCAGGAGCAGAAGCAGCGGGACGGATCTCGGCAGCGTCACTACCACCCTCGTTACCCGGCGTTGTCTGCAGCACGCCCAGCACGGAGGGAGAAGCCGCCGACACCCGCTCATCAGCACTGCTTTTACTCGGACACCTTTTACCTGTACCATTGTTTGTCGTGTGGATCCATGGATCACTGTATAATAAATTCTTCTTACCTGTCCCGATGCCTATGACCATCAATTGACAAAGAAACCATGATGTGCATGCAAGATTGAATTCCCATTGAGTTCATGTTGATATTTCCTGCATTGTGAAGTCTACTTTAAAGAAACCATTACGGGCACACCTGATTGAAGTGCATTGTAAGTTCACTTCTATATCATACCAAGAAGAATCACTCGCAGAAAATAGAGATACCACATTGAAGATAATTCTCATTTATTATTTACCTAGCGCTGGTTATTTGTAAAACTGTTTTTCTTAGAAAACACAGGTGTTTTCTGTCTTACGCGAAATCAAACAAGATACTTTGGTCACATGAAATTGATGAATTACAAGACAAAGTCTTTAATCAAATGTTTTTATGTGATTTTGTATTAAAATTACTAAATTGTAATATGACTCTGTAAATTACTATAGTGTTTGTG